>NC_044069.1:10852194-10859694 GCF_902167405.1 Gadus morhua
CTTCTGTAGTGCTAATGAATCCATGCCCGGCTCGCTTGTGATTCCTTACTTTTTGAGAGTCAGGCATTTTGGAATTCTTCCCTCTCTCTCACTAGAGAGTAGCGTTGTGGCGTGGTGCATCGTGGGTAAGCGGTGCTGCAGTGTGGTGCATTGTGGGTAAGTAACGTGCATATTGTTGTAGCAGTGTTCCATATTTTGTGTGTCAGTAAGCGTCGTGGTGAGGTGGATCGCTGGTGCGTCGCGTGGTGCATGTTGGGTAAGCGGGTGCTGCAGTGTGGTGCATTGTGGGTAAGTACCGTGTAGGTGCGTGCGGCTCTTACTTCGACTGGGACGGCCGCGGGAGGCACAGCAGTGTACTGGGGGATGTAGGTCCCTTGCATAGGAGCAGCGGCAGCTGAAGCAGTCATGTACTGGAGAGGGAACACAAACACACACAAACACAACACAATTATAGATTATTGTCTCTCCTTCTGCACCTCTCATTACGTCTTGTTTAATCTCCCGCTACAGTCGGGCCTGTCATGAAATCGATGCACCGCCAAAATACTGTACACACACGCACGCCCGCTCTTAGATCAGGACCTGGTGGGACACACTGAATAAGGGTGTATGATTATTTGATTGATCCGTCGGAAGCCAGTTATTGCACGACTGACACTTGTGGTATTCGCTCTTTGTTTTCCATCTGCTTTCCACTGGCGTACGGGTGGTACGGTACGGTGTGGATCAAGTCCACCTGACGCACGTGCCCCATTGTTATGACCACAAGGACCAATGAGGACGCGGCGTGGTTCAGGCTGCATCCCGCCCCCCCTGGGATCCTCCTGGAAGGCAGCGGGAGCCACCGTTGTCCACCGACACGGACACCGCCCTCAGCCGCCTTCAGGGGGCGCTAAGAGAATACGTTTAGGGGGGCCGAGGGGGAGAATAGAGCAATTGAAAGGCGAGGGGAAGGGGAGAGGCGGTAAAACAGCAAAAAGGAGAGGAGAGACACCGAGCGGCAGGAAGTGTGTTGCCTGTGGCCTATATTCCTTTAGTCATGCCTGGCCTGGCTTTTAAGCCAGAGCTGGCTCGCCCCATGAAGGCCATTTTACAGATGTGACAGAGGAGCGGTTACACGACAGCCCCGGGGCTTTTACATGCAGTATGAATGAGGGCACGGGGCATTGGGAGACAGTGTGGATTTAGATTTGTTTTTCTTCTCTTTTTACTTCCTGTGCGTGCGGATTAAGATCCAGCCCCGGAATACACATTGGATTTGCTGTTTTGTGTGTGTGTGTGTTTTTACTCACAGAGCACATTATTCTGAACACAAATGAGATAGTGTCCCCTCAAGACCGATTTCTGGGAAGAGTGCGTGCGTGTGTGTGTGTGTGTGTGTGTCTGTGTGTGTGTGTACATGTGTGTGTCTGTGGGTGTGCGTATGTGTGTGTGGGGGGGTATGCATGCGTCTCTTAAATTTCTGTCTAAAGTTTCTGTCTTTGTGTGTCCTTGTGGCATACAGTATGCCACAAGGAAATATGCACATTGTTGTGTGTGTGTGTGTGTATGTATGTGTGTGTGTGTGTGTCCGTGCATTTTTGTGTATGAGAGAAATATGGGGGCATCGTCGCAGTGCCAACAGATGTGATCCCTAAACGAAAGTCCCCCCTTCCATCCCTCCTGCTCCTTTCCTTCCACTTCCTGCAGGCTGTCCAGACAGAGAGATGGAAGGACCCTCATTCTCTCCCTCTCCTCCCCCTCCTCTATCTCTCTCCCCCTGTCTCCCCTCCTCTCTCTCATGCTCTCTCTCTTTCCCTGCCTCCCCCCCTCCTCTAACTCTCTCCCCTCTCTCTCTCCCCTCTCTCTCTCCTCCCCCTCTCTCCCCTCTCTCTCTCTCCCCTCTCTCTCTCCTCCCCCTCTCTCCCCTCTCTCTCTCCCCTCTCTCTCTCCTCCCCCTCTCTCTCAGCAGCGTGGTGGCTCCGGCAGCAGGAGTGTCAGGCGGGTGGGGTTGGGCCCGGGGCCCGGGTGGTGGTGGTGGAGGGTGGGGGGGTGGTGGTGGTGGTGGTGGTGGAGGGTGGGGGGGTGGGGCTGGTGATGGCGGAGCCGGTGAAGTGTCATTACCGGCGCCGCAGCTAATGGATCCGCCACGGCTGCGGCGCTCACCGCTAATGAGAAGAGCTAAAGGCCACGGGCAAGGGTGATTAACTCCCTCCACTGACGACACACGCACACACACACACGCACACACACGCACGCACACGCATACACATACACACACAAACACGCGCAAACGCACACACACGCACGCACACCCACAACCACCGAAAGAGAGCCGCTCTGCACATGAGGGTGTGTGCGTATCTAAGTAAATAGTTTGTGTGCTCGCGTGTGCAACTTTTGTGGGACATTGTCGTGTCTGTGGCACACATGTCTGTCATGTGTGTGTGAGTGTGTGTGAGTGAGTGTGTATGGAGTGAGGCACTTTTAAAGCTGTCACACTCACAATGAGGTGATGTGGCACATCCCATGTTTTCCTGACTCTAGGCACCGCTCCCCCCCCCCCCCCTCCCCCCCACACACACACACACTCACTCACTGTGTGTCTTTTCCATTTTTCCACCCTCATGTCATACTCCCCACCACCCCCTCTCTCTCTCTCTGGCTCTCCATGTCCCTCTATCTAACTGTTATTGTCTAAAAGGGCCTATTAGATTAGAGAAGTGACCTTCTTCTCCATGGAGACTCCAATCCATGCATAGCAATTTAATTTTCCTTTTTTTTTCTTTCAATTTTTCCCTCCCTCTTTCCTCCCTTTTTTTTTTCCCTCTTCCTTCCTTCCTTGCCATCCCTCCCTCCCTCCCTCCTTCCTTCCTTCCTTGATCTCCTTCCTCCCCATTAGCTGGTTCCCCCCAGCCCGTGTGTGAGCGCGGCTCAGAGGGCAGATGAAGAGGGGCCGGGGGCATAATTAGCGTTATCAAAACCACCTGGGTCAAAGGGAGGGTGTCCGTTTCAAATCACATGCTCCTCGCGGGGACCGGAGAGGAATCTCAATGAGATTTCATGAGGAAAATTGAATAACGCAAACGGCTCGTCCCTCTTTCTCCTTCACCCCTCCCTCACGTCCCCCTAACATGTATTGTTGATATTTAACGTGACAGGTTCAGCCAGACATATTCCCCCAGCCAGCGGAGCTACGGTAAGTTGTCCGGGGGAGCCGAGATCGGCTTCTGTGTATTGGGTTGCCATGGTGATCAGCATCATTTTTGTCGGGTGTGGAAATCTTTAAGGATTACTCTGTCCATCAATTTGTCTGTGTGTGTTTGTTTGTGTGCGAGTGCATCTCTGTGTGTTTGTGTGTGTGTGTGTGTGTGTGTGTTTGTGTGCGTGTGTAATAGAACAGGTCCCTTGTTAGACATTAATGGTTGTTTTGCATTTCACCCGCTTGCTTGCACATACACTCAGGGGCATACAACAACAAACAAACACACACACACACATACAAATCTCACACACACACACACACACACACACACACACACCCACACATACACACACACACAAACACACACACACACGTAAACCAGCAAACGTGCCCACATGCACACACTCAAGGACACCCACAGACATGCACACATTCACTCATACGCACGCACGTTGACAAATAAGCTGAGCTATAAGCAGATGGTGGATGTGTGTTTAATGAGAAAAAGGCATGTGTGTGTGTGTGGTGTGTGTGTGTGTGTGTGGTCCTCCATCTCTCCCAGAACCCTCAGCTCCACATTAACATGTTTACCGAGTACACCTCCATGCATCCCTATTTACATATACAGTATCCGCACTACTTCCAGAACGCGTTCACATTAACATACATATCTACTATCTGTACCGTGTTCACACTTGCACACAACGTACATCTTCGTTGAATTAGATTATTGGATGTGCACAGCTCAATACACGCCACAGAGGAGTTGCACATTGGAAGCGTGTGTGGAGAATACCAATCCAGACCAGCTGTCCTTTCCATCCATCTCCAGTATGTTTTTTTATGATTCCCATCGAACCGTACCGGCGAAAACTAACCCGACTACGGCGGCCATCCATTCATCATTAAACCATCTATCTGTCCGTCCATCCGTCCGTCCCTCCATCTATTTGGGGGACGACAGTGGGGTCTGGGGGGTGAGGGATGGGCAGGCCACTCAATGCGTGTTATTAATGGTCCGGTAGACCCCGCCGTTGGGTGCTGATGAGTATCGATCGGGGGGCCGAACGGGGCTGTAGGGTGCTTCGGGGGTGGACAGGAAATAGTGTCGAGCCGACAGGAAATAGTAAATGGAGCGGTGGCGTGACATACCGTTCTGCTGCTGGGTCTTCCTGGAGGTGAACTACAACCGCACTCCCTGGGGTTCTGTTCGCCTGGTTCCGTGGCCAAGGGAACCGGTCAAAGGTGGTTCAAGGTCGCTGCGGAATGGGCTAGGCCCTATTAAACCAAACCAAGCAGCCTACACGCAAATAAAAAACGGAACCAATAAAGGATCCGTACGTTTAAACGCATGGATCGCAATAGCTCGCTCCTCAAATTTTCAACGTCATTTCTTATCGTCTGCAATCTTTTTACAGCTCGTGCGGCTGCTGAAAACAATCTAAATTGTTTACGATTGACAAATAGCTAGCTATTAGCAATAGCAATGCCATAAACAAGGTTTCACAAACAAAGAAACACAATTTGTTTATCTTATTCAATATTGGCACATAAATGATAAATTATTCAAAATAATCATTGATATATATATATATAAACATATATAATATTTATAAACGACAAAATTCTGTAATTTATTAAATAAATAAAAAAGTTGCTCCTGAAACTCCAGAGGGCGCTGCAGCTCCCCTTCTCCCTGCAGGTCTGCCTGGTCCCCTTGTTCTAATGGATGTGTTTGTGTTGTAGCGTTCTGGGCTGAGCTAGCGATAGCGTTAGCGTAGCCCAGCACAGAAGAGAACTAAGGGCCGGGGAAATAAAGTGCGCTGCGTGAGGTACAGAGACAAGACAACAATTTACAACGGTATCCGCCTATATTCCTATATCCTAATCCTAGATTCCTTGTCGAGCCAAGGACAGGAGTCCTGATGAAAAGGGATGATGTATGTATACCTATTAACGATGAAGTATTACACTTGCATTGAAAACAGCGGTGCCTTTTCATTTCCTTCCCTCAGAGTACAACAGGGGGGAGAGGCGATCAAAGCCCGGCAGCGCGCCTCGCCACAAACAGCACATATAGATTGTGCATCGGGGTAATGGAGCACTGTGTCTCACACACATCTGCCTCCCTTTCTGGGGCCGAAGGGGCTGTCCATCACCTGTGTTGTCATGACGACAGAGTGCCACCTCGACGTCCCGCTGACGAGGGCAGGGACCGGCGGGAAGGTGACCCGATGTCAAGTCAGACGTATATATATATATTTATATCTATATATATTTATAGACCAACCATGCAGCACGCAATCAAATGCGATACTTCCAGTCTGTATCGCACACGGAATTAAACATGTGATTGCCTTTTTATGGAATCCAGGGACAGGATTAGTTGGGCAGGAAGTAACTGTGTTGTGAAGTTTCTTTTATTTTTTTCAGTCCAGCACGTGGCCAGCAGCGTGCTGCACAGGGTCACACACACACACACACGTACACACACACACACACACACACACGTACACACACACACACACACGCGTACACACACACACACACGCGCACACACACACACACACACACACACACACACACACACACACACACACACACACACACACACACACACACACACACACACACACACACTTCCTGCCACGCCTTCTGGCCCGCAACCGCACCCTTACGCAACGCAAAATAGCAAGGAATTCTGGGAAAGCCAATGGGGAGCAGGGCCATCGCTCAGAGGACAGGAAGGCAATATTTGGGTTTTGGGGAGGAATGAAGAGGCCAGACCAGTGCATGGGAACACACATACAGACACACACAAAGAAACACATACACACACACATACAAACACACACAAACACACACACTCAAACACAGACACACACACCCAAACACCCAAACACAAACACACACACACAGACCACCGCCGCAGAAAGTTCCGGAGCAGCCGCTGGTATTCTGAGGTGCGGCATACTGTCCTCTTAAAGGGACTTCCTGTACAAGGCTCTTGACACCGCTAACGTTGCTCCGTTTCTTCAATCCACAAATCTTGTCACCTCCTTCCCACGGGAAGGATGAAAAAAAGTGTGTGTATGTGTGTGGCGGGATCAAAGCGCGCTGGTGGCCGCAAGGAAGGGGCTATTGATCTGAAAAGGGGGGGGTGCGGTTCAAACCCCTGGGTTTCATCGTGGGCTGGGGCGAGCTGAGGGGAGGAGCCCTGGCATCTGGCTTGAGGATCAAGAGCGGTGAAGGGAACGATTGTTGCACTGGGGTGATTCTTAACCCTCCCCACGGCATCATCGAGAGAGAGAGAGAGAGAGAGAGAGAGAGAGAGAGAGAGAGAGAGGGAGAGAGAGAGAGAGAGAGAGAGAGAGAGAGAGAGAGAGAGAGAGAGAGAGAGAGAGAGAGAGAGAGAGAGAGAGAGAGAGAGAGAGAGAGAGAGAGAGAGAGAGAGAGAGAGAGAGAGAGAGAGAGAGAGAGAGAGAGGTGGAGAGAGAGAGAGAGGTGGAGAGAGGGAGAAATGGAGAGAAAAAAGTAAGGGATATCTGCTACAATGAGCGCCTTAACCCACTTTCACCCATAATGCACCCCGTCAAACATCAGAAGCCATCATCATAGATTAGCCTGTCTCTAATCCTGGCTGTTAGCACAGCTGGGGCAGATTATAGAAAGGGGAAAAGAGAAGGAGAGGGTTGGGGGGGGGGCATTCCTGACAGATCCAACATGGCGTCACAGTAGAGCGGCTCACCTGGAAACACATGGGAAAACTGTACAATGCTGCACTGTGTAAATCACAATCACACATACACACACACACACACACACACACACACACACACACACACACACACACACACACACACACACAAGAAGCCGCACACACAAACACCCACACGCACGCACGCACGCACGCACGCACGCACGCACGCACGCACGCACGCACGCACATACACACACACACACACACACACACACACACACACACACACACACACACACACACACACACACACACATCAAATGGGGTGTCAGAGCAGGGATAACCCTTCGGGGCAGTGGAGCACAGACAGGAAGTCAGGCCCCCGAACCGCGTGACACCTCCAGTCAGCCTGATCCCTTCACACAGCGGCTGTGTTTGTGTTGTGTGTGTGTGTGTCTGTGTGTGTGTGTATTCGTGTGTGCATTTGTGGGAGTGCGTGTGCATGTGTGTACGAGTATGTGTGTGCGTGTATGCATGCGTGTGGTTGTGCTCGTGTGTGTGTGTTTGTATTCGTGTGTGCATGTGTATGCGAGTATGTGCGTCTGTGCGTGCGAGT
>NC_044069.1:10864694-10874694 GCF_902167405.1 Gadus morhua
CACACAGCATCAGCTTGTTCTTCGTTACGTAACCCCGAGAAAAATTGCAATGTGTTTCCAGGGGGGTTTCTATGGATACCGTTCCATTATCAACCGTGTATACCCTAAAGCTTGGCAGGCCAGGTCCCTTTGATTCTATCGTCTTCGGTACCGGATTCAATTACAAGTCAATCATTAACAGGTGTTCCATTCCAACACCATGGATTCTCCACAGAATCGTTTTTTAATTGAACACATTGTGCCCGTGTGACTCGTGTTCAGTGTGTGTTTGCAATGTTATTTTTTGCATGAATTGTTTGAACGTGTCCGTACAAAGGCTATGCAAATCACATCAAAGCATCAAAATACGAGAACATACAGAACATCATTTCATGTGAAGTTGAGTTTTGAACCTTATCCAAGCCTCTGTCCCATGTATATTAATTCTCAGCAAGCGACGATGTTAACAAAGGAATGTAACGAATGACAACTCTCGTGAAAATGCACTTTTCACAGATAATTTGTGTATACGCGCGTGCGTTCGCATTTTTGTGTGTGCCTGTCCACATTGTAAAATTATTCTTTTACGCCTGCATTTCGGGTAAGTCACTGCAAATCTTGTCAGAGCCACCCGCGGCAGCGGCAGCAGCAGCAGCACAGCAGCGTTTAGCTTGGCGTGCTCCAAACTCCTTAAGCGCCGCGCTTTCTTCCTGCTCCTACTACTCCTGCCCCGGGGCCCGTTTCCTGCACACTAAGCCCAGAGAAGGAGTCGACATCCTGGGCCTATCTTACCTGATCCCTCCCCCGAGGGCCGACCGACTTCCAGGGGGTTAGGCCTCCCAAATTACCGTGGCTCTCTTGTCTAACCAGACCTAGCGTGCCGGTGACTTAGCCGGGTGGTGGAGCGCTGGTGTTTGCCCAGAGGATAGACTTAAGCGGGCGGTAATGCCACATGCCGATCAACGCCATTGGTTGTATTGAACGGTGTGAGCGTAAGCATTAGCAGTTTAATTAAAAAAAAACTTTTTTTTTTGTAACTACAATCGTGCGTGGGGGTTTAGAAAGTCCCGGGTTTAAATATTCAACGGATAATAAATCTTGCAGCTTGCGACCTAATAATGTTTGAAATCAATTTTAGTATGCACTTGTTTTTGTTTGTGTAAGCGGTGTCAGTTTTCTGAATATTAGAGACGCTAATGTTGGTTGTCAGAACGGAACTAATAAACAATCCTGCCGCTGTCATGGCAACAAGGTTATCCAAACAACTCGTCAACGGCGTCATGGACGAGGCCTTCGGATCTGTGCGGGGTGTTAATCATCGGTGTGTTTGTGTCGGCTGAGTTTGTGTGTGTGTGTGTGTGTGTGTGTTTGTGTGTGCGTGCGATTGGGCCTGTGTGTCTACGTGTTAAGGAGACATGAAGGGTGCTAGATGAAGCATATAACAGTATTTGTCATGTCTTGGTGGGGGGTCTGCTGCTCTCTAAACTCACACCAGGGCTTATTTATTCGCCCTTCCTCCAGCAGACCACCACAGCAGAATCCTCCTCCTCCTCCTCACTGCAAACGGAGGATCCCTCATCGAGGCGGAGGCATATTGAAAACTCAGGTTTTGTCTAACTATTTTCTCTATTTGCTACAGTCTTTTTTGCAGACTCGCCTGAAACGTTGGTGTAAAAGTGTAAATAGTTAATATTTATTTGTTAGCACCAGTGTTGGGCGTAACGCGTTACAAAAGTAACGCGTTACCGTAATATATTACATTTAGGCAGTAACGGAGTAATATAACGCGTTACTAACTATATTTCGGTAATATTATTACAGTTACTGAGTCCGGTAACGCGTTACAATCATGGACATAATAAAGGACGGACCACGGACTGGAAAGTGGCCGCCCATTCATTCATATACAAACTGCTCAGTGGCGCAGGGTAACATACAGGAGCGATTTGCTTCCGCGTTATGGGGCCAAGACACGTGGCCTAGTCCGTGACGTACCGGATGCAGAAATATAGAACGCATGCGTGCCCACCCCCCCACTCCGGTCCAACAACAATATAAAATGATACCGTAATGCACCTGTTCTTTGTCTTTGGATCTTTTGAATAAATGGATCAATACATGATGAATCACAATGATCGCAAGCAGAGGACCGTGAGAGTTATTGAGCAGCAGATGAACCATTCCAAAAATCGGACACGTTAACGGAGCACTGAACTAGGCCCTCTCGGATGCCATTTGTTTCACTACGACTCCTTTCAGCTGCACACCCCTCTTCCCCAGCGAGATAACGGCTAATAAAACGCTTGAGGTGGCGTTTTGAGGACATGACATTTAAGGTAATTATGAGCCTTAGATTGATATCCAGACATTTTTTGCGGCGACACATTCCTGTTCCCCACTTGTATTGGAGTCAACGGAGATATCTACTTCTGGGTCCCATGATTGGAGGGACCCGTCCACAGCCCGCTTAAACAGCTGCAATACCAGGCTTGGCCGCTGAGCACTGGTGGATTGCGGAAGTATACAGTGTTCCTGGGGGCTTGGTTACAATCCGAGCCACACAAACTCCAGCCCTTGTTTGGATGTATATTTTGTCTATTAAGACTTTGTTGTTTGGTCCTAACCAAAACATTAATAGGCTCTAAGCATAAGTTCCTTGTAAAGTCTCTGTGGGACTGTAATGTTGAATGTGTTTCATTATTTATGCTCTTCTCATGCTCTTTTTTATTACTGCTATTTACTGCTATTTCAGGGCAGGATATATGCTCAGGTTCTAAAATACTTACAAAACATGCCCTGTCTGGTGGCTGTTAGACGTCATTCTTGAAGTGCACTTTTATTTTATTATTGAAATAGTATAAACTATTAACATGTTTGCTTTCACGGGAATGCAACTTTTTTGTTAAATGTTTGTGTGGCTGCACTTTGTAACTCAGGAGCTAATAAATGAGGCATAGAAAAAGAGTTTGTGTCTTGTCGTGTAAAGGTTTTGGTTGTTTAATTATTCTATATCATAACATTATTGTAATTCAGCTATTCATGGTACACACTACATGCAGATGCAATATAGACCTCATTAGACTTTAATGTTTGCCCCCCCCCCATCCGCCTTGTCCTGAATGTTTATTTTGGTGAAAGTAATAAGTAACTTATTACTTATTACTCTACACAGAAGGTAATATTGTAAAGAAACTTATTACTTTCAAATGCAAGTAACTAGTAATATGAAATATATTACATTTTGGAAGTAACTTGCCCAACACTGGTTAGCACCCACCATAACTGTCCCATATGAGCAACAAAACAACCAAAATATATCCTCCCCTGAGCACATCATTTCTGCTTTAGTGGCGAATGCCGTTGTGCTGTGTGAATTAGAGGGGACGTATGTTTGCTAGTGGATACACAATGTCAAAGAGAGACAGAGAGAGAGGGAGCGAGAGAGGGACAGGAGAGAGAGACAGAGAGAGAGAGACGAGACAGAGAGAGAGACGAGACAGAGAGAGAGACGAGACGGAGAGACAGAGAGAGAGAGAGAGAGAGAGAGAGAGAGAGAGAGAGAGAGAGAGAGAGAGAGACGGAGAGAGTGAGACGGGGGAAAGCGAAATAAAAGGGTGAAAGAGGGCATGAGTGCCATAGAGAAAGTGACAGAGTGAGAATGAGACGAGGGGAAAGGCAGAGCAGTAATGTGAACTGCAGAGAGAACGGACAATGGACAGAGACGGAGCCCAGAGAGACGGAGACAGACGCATTCATATTTATAGAAGAGAAAATACTGGCGGTGGGAAAATGAGAAAGAAAATGAAGAGGCGTCAGAGGGTAATGAAGAGGGAGAGAAAGAGAGCGACAGAGAGAGAGACAGACACGGGACACAGTGGGGTGAGCGAAAGGGAGGAGAGAGAGAGAGAGAGAGAGAGAGAGAGAGAGAGAGAGAGAGAGAGAGAGAGAGAGAGAGAGAGAGAGAGAGAGAGAGAGAGAGAGAGAGAGAGAGAGAGAGAGAGAGAGAGAGAGAGAGAGAGAGAGAGAGAGAGAGAGAGAGAGAGAGAGAGAGAGAGCAAACTGAAGGGCATCCAACGGCTCAAATTGTGCCTCTCCGGTCGAATTTGTGGACCCAGCGTAACGTTCCCGCTGCCTGTGAGTGTATGGAGCGTTCTTAATGTCAAGTGGGGGGGGGGGGGGGATGAGTATCAAGCAGCGCGCCCCTCCTCCGCTGACCACGCAAGACATGGCTCATGGCCAAGCCCTGGAGGCCCGAGGAAGGAGAGGCTCGTCAAAGTCACAACAACAACCAGTGGTGCTGACGCAGTACACTGATATGCTAGGGCTAGGGGATTATCACGAGATAATAAGGCTTGTCTCTTCTTGGATGCGAAAAAGGCGACAACACGTTTAAAAGTGTGAATGATATTCCTGACCCACAGAGTACATATATAGACGTGGTAACTTAAAAGAAAAGGCTAATTTTCCCTTCCTTTATCTAACACCAAACAGCTCCCTGTTAGCATGTCATGCTTGTAGGTATATTGTACAGCCGTCTGTGGGGTTGGTTGCCAGCATTAGCTTCCCTCTCCTCCTCTCCTTGATTCTCTATGTGTGTGTTTTTGTGTTTGTGTGTTTGTGTGTGTGTGTGTGTGTGTGTGTGTGTGTGTGTGTGTGTGGGGGGGGGGGGCACAAGCTTACTGATAATGTGCTGTTGGCTGCTTAACACAGCGCGACGCAGCCACAACACAATGCCTACTGGCATCCTACACCTGGCTGGCGGCCCGAGCAGACACAGTGTGGGGGAGCGCCACTGTTTGTAATGCAAATTGTTGTTGTAAGACTCAGGTACGCTTACAACTGGAAAGGCAACGACACACACGCCGCTATGTGACACGTGGCGCTGCGAGGACACGAGCCGCTACGTGAAGTGACATCAACGACAACGACAACAACAACGCCTCAACATTGGGTACATCTTTGTGTTTTTTTTTAAGAATGCATAAACATGAACTACGGGACCGGGAAGGGACGGGTAGCTAAGGATACCGATGACGGAGAACAGGGCCGATATCCCCTCACTGGTCAGCTTCTCCAGAGGTCTGCTCCATGATGGGAGGGTATTCATCAGATTCTCAGGGTAAAACAGGGACGTTTTATATCTATATATATATATTAGTGCTGTCAAGCACTAATACACACATTAATCGCATTAATGTCATAGTTAACTCATGATTAATCGCAATTTTTTTCCATGCTAAATATCCCTTGATTTCTTTGTCCCAAATTTTCTTTTTTTCTTTTCAACATGGAGAAGTGCATCGGCTTGCCTTGTGCAAATGTTTTTTTTATTGATAACAACATTGGCATATACTGATCACAACAGGACGATACAAAAAAAAGCCTATAGTGCAATTAAACGATGAACATACAAACATACTGCCTTGAACATAGCAGTCAGGCTACTGCTTCTTTTTTTTGAGCCAAAGAAAAAAAAAGAATAAATATATAAAGAATTGCGTTAATCGTCGCAAATTAAAAAATTAACGCCGTTAAAATTGGTTTTAGTTAACACCGTTAATAACGCGTTTAACTGACACAGCACTAATCTACATATTTTACTTTTCAACGAGACAGCATCGAGAGATGAAGTCAGACGTGCCTCGAAGACAACCACAGCCTCAGCCCTCACTCCAGCTCTCCATCTCCAAAGCAACCGTGGCTTTCTCCGAGACGTTTGGACAGAACAAGCGCCTCTCACGCGGGCACCGAGCGGACACACACACGCCTTTATTTTTGTTCTTTATGCTACACCTGTCTCCCCCCCCCCCGTCTCTCCCCCGCTAACAAAGAAGCGTCCGCCTCGGAGGGACGGCGGCGTGGCGCCGGCTTCGTATGGGTGGGCACGTCAAACTCAATCTGGCGAGATAAACAGGAGCGGCTCAGCCTGCACGGCGAGGAGGAGACGCTCTGTATCGGCTGTGTAATGAGCAACGCACTCTCTGGGTGGGGCGCCGAGCCGGCTGCTCCTCGTAGCGCACACGGGCAATAACACCACCGCTCACCGCCACGCTTTATTCTGCTCTGTTCGATTGGCACTATTTCTTTCGATTCCATTCTATTCTTTTCTATGGTATACAAGCCCCGCAGTCCTATAGATCCACGGGTGGTACGGATTGGCTTATTGGTTACTTGTGTGTTGCATAACGTTATGGTTTTATGCAATCCATGTGAGCCAGTACCTTCGGGTGCATGTTTTGCCATTTGTCACTTTTTTTTGGGTACGCCCTGTAGATTAGACAGGTGTCCCCATTTGGGTCATGTGATATAAGTCATCATCTCACCCATTGTTTTCGATGCCTGATGAAGATCCCTATTGATCGAAACGCTGCCTGTTAGTAAATCCACTTCTGGAGCATTTAAACAGTGTGCAGACCCTCCTTTTTTCTTACATAACGTTAGCCTCATAGCATAATTGCATAAAAGTCGTAAGTAGCCTTACTCTACTAACGCTGCTGATCACTGTGACTCATTGGCTATATCCTAAGCCAATCAAATAGCTTTTTCCATTATTGACACTTTTTTCCATTTTTTACGCTTTTTCCATTTTTGACCCTTAGGCAGATATGATATGATGCAAACGATAAAAGGAGCCCCACAGTTAGCGTTATGGGCGTATACCCCACCTTCGTCCTACGACGATAACTCTGTGAAAGCGGTCTAGTGTGAAGCGTCGGCAGGGTAACGCGGAGGTCACAGAGGAGCGACCCGCCGTTGATCGCATGGCCCTGGGTACGTCTCATTGGCTTCCCGTTCCTTTTCTCTACGATTTGTTTCTACACGGCAGATTACAAGTCTCAACGGCGGGCGCTGACCCCTTCACCTCCCTTGCATGGCTGCCTCCATATTGGCCGGGCGCATGGAGACCCATTGCGCGACGCTTCATTGATCTTACACACGAGAACACACAGAGAAACCCTCGCCAAAAAACGTGGCGCTGCAATCAATTGGCTAAGTGCCCCGAGTAGCCCCCGGAGCATTGCGTGCTAGCATGCTCGGCTAATTTTATGTGTCGCGCCGGGCGTGCTGGCAATGTTTTTTCGTGTGCGCGTGAGTGTGTTACACTTGTATGTCTGTTTATGTGTCTACACTGTTGTTTACGTGTGTGTGCATGCGTGTGTTTGCGCGTGTGTGTGTGTGTGTGTGTTGCCCCGGCTGGTTATGGGTCTGAGCGGGGGTCATAAAGACAGATTGCTCGCTGTGTGATCCACTGACTGACCATGACAGCTGCAGTTAGCCTAGCAGCCGCTCTGCTAACAAAGAGGAAGGATTGGGGAACAATGGGGACAGGGCCGTGGGGAACCGCGATAGCCACATGGCCTGTGAGCACTGGCAGGACACGGCTAATAAGATGTGTGCCACGGAACAATGTGGCCACGGCGCTTGACGGCCATTTGTGCTCCAAGGATGCTCATCACACAAGGGCTAAGGACGGCGCTGTCTTGAGCTCCAACTGGGCAGGACCAGTGCATGGAGCACTCGTACATGTTAAATACATGGCTCATGGCGCAGTGTGTACACACACAGTCGGAGAACAGTCTGTGTTGTCATTGTGCTATTGGCCCTGAAAACGTTCAACACCCTCTATTTCCCGATTGAATTGAATAATTCTAGATTTCCATTCATTTTTCATTACAGTGAACAGCATTCATGTCAAAAGTTATTCCACGGGAATCATTCACCGAGAGGGAGCAGGGAGGAAAGGCCAGCACATGATCTCATGACCCTATTGGCTGGAATAAGTGTGGACAGCTTCTCATGGCTCGCTCTTCTCTCAGATCAACTTCTGCATGCTCTATCGTGGTAGGTTGAAAGAACCACCCCCGTCTGGAAGCCTGAACAGAGACATCTTAACAGAGCCAAACGGCTGAGAGCAAAATCACCCAGAGTGGGTTTTAACCCAGGATCCCAGCTCTCACAACTAAAATAACTCAATCGCTCGCCTCTGTAGACCAAATGAACAGGGTTGTACAACACACTGTGGGTTACTTATAATTATCAACAACCAGCTGTTCACCCAAGCAGTTACAAAGGGTCAAATCAAGCATAATACTTTAACACATCTACACATGCACCTGCACACACACACACACACACAGACGATCCACAAAAAAACAGGAGTAGCAGCAGAAGTAGCAAATTTTCTCACAGTTGTTTGCTGTTGAAAAAAACCCTGCCATTCAATACAAACCACTTTACACCTGCTGTCAGCCGGCCCCAGCACCTTCGGCCGGGCTGCGGGCACACACAGCGGTAACGGCCCTGATAGGCTGGGCGCAGCAGAATGATGGCTGGCCAGGCGCTGGGCTGGGCTTTGATCGGACCCGAGAAGCGCTCGGACTCAGCCTAGTAGTTATGGGGGGGTCGACGGGTCAGCCCGAGAGACTAATCTGATGATGAGCTGAGATGCTGTCAGGGAGAGGTGTGAGCAAATAGCCGTGTGTGTGTGTGTGTGTGTGTGTGTGTGTGTGTGTGTGCGTGATCAACTGTGACCACATAACACGTTCACTCTCGCCCAGCAGGAGTGGAAGTGAGCTGCGATGGGAGAGGGGGGTGGTGGGTGGGAGAGAGAGAGAGGGGGTGTCGGGGGGGAGATGGGTGGTGTCGGTGTGCTGGGCAGGTCTGAGCTGCCCCTCCACCAGCTAATAAGCGCCCTAGTTGCTAGCAGCCGTGCTGACTGCAGCTACCAGCTAAAGGTCTAATAATTCTACCGTTCTTTCAGTTTGTTTTTATTATTCATGAGTGAACCCAGCTATGATTAAAATCAAGTTCAGCTCCCGAGTCTCATCAACCGGGAGGAGGTGGGCTGACGCTGGCGTTGTTTGGTGCGTAGGTGCTTGTTGTGGGTTGTTTAAGCTATTTAACCCAATCAGGGTGAACACATCCGACCTTTGGCAAGTGAATCCACCTCTGTGTAGGCCTGCGAGAACGCTCAATCATATGCATATTTCGTTATGCTTTCATCAAAACGAATTGTGAGCAAACATAACACGGAGAGTTGTGATCGTCCCGTTGCAAATCATGAATGTTTATTGTCATTGTTGTTATGTTTTATTGGCACATTACAAGCGTTGCACAAAACAATCCTTTATTAGGCTTTGTAATGCATTGTCATTTTTAGGGCAACAAACTTTGCTTTTTGATAACGTGGTGGAGATTATCTGTTTTTTTTACCAATTGTGACAGTACAGATAGTTAAATGGGCAAGGCGTATTTAGTAGGTGTTTTCAAATTGTATATAATTATGTATAAAAATTGTGGTATATATAGGCTATTATTTGCAGTGCAGACTGGTGAATATGCATTCATTCTCCCATAGCTCAATGGTTTTATGAGTGGTAGTAAAGAGGAGTACTCCTCTGACTGCAGTGAACCCCGCAATTTATTTTCCTGAAGTGTAGAACAGCTTTGGAGAACCCTGCTTATCATTTTACGGAAACATTTGTAAAGGATTAGGCGGGCGACTTCAATGGCTTTCCTGGGCGCACACAGCAGAACAGGTTCAGTGACACTGAATAGTGCGTGGGACCACACACACACACACACACACACACACAGACACACACACACACACACACACACACACACACACACACACACACACACACACACACACACACACACACACACACACACACCCACCCTCAGGCAAATATCACAGCCCAAGGCACCTTTAAATGACAAGACGAGCCGCACCTGCAGGTAATGCTCAATTAACGAGCCTGAGGCCTTTGATATACCTAAGTAGCGGTAACCGTTATCTCTCTCTCTCTCTCTCTCTCTCTCTCTCTCTCTCTCTCTCTCTCTCTCTCTCTCTCTCTCTCTCTCTCTCTCTCTCTCTCTCTCTCTCTCTCTCTCTCTCTCTCCCTCTCTCTCTCCCTCTCCCTCTCTCTCTCTCTCTCTCTCTCTCTCTCCCCCTCTCTCTAAAGAACGACACAGCGAAAGCCTTTGAGAAGCGGACACACAAAGGGCCGACTAAACA
>NC_044069.1:10879694-10882139 GCF_902167405.1 Gadus morhua
CCCCTCTCCTCTCTTACACCCCCCCACCGGTACTGGACAGAGCTTTAATCAAGCACACCTCCCACAAACGACGCTGGGCAATACAACCTTCAGCATTAGACAACCCCCACCCATCGTCACAATGAGATACTCAACCCCCCCGTAGCCACCAACACCAACACCACCACACTACCACAAGCAGCACACCACCATTAAACCCTTCATTCTCATGCTCTGTCCCTCCCTTCCAGTCTTGCCCTCCTGTTGACCCTTCTACTTCCCCTCCATCAATCCATAGGCTACCTCACGAGCAACAAGGAAAGGAAAACACGGTCGGGTTTGGATCCAGCGGTGGGAAATTTAAAATGAGGCCTTCTAATGAGCATGGGAAATGTGAACGTGAAATGACTTGTGAAATGTGAAGGCGAATGAATATGAGAAATGTGATCGTAAAATGAGCACGTGAAATGTCAATTTTGAAATGTGAACGTGAAATGTGAACGTGAAATTTTGACCTTGAAATGCGCAGGGAAATGTGAACGTGTTGAAAAGCGTTGAAGGGAAAAGGACCACAGTTCTGGCATCTCTGGGGATAATGTAAACCCTGAGGCCTGGCTCACTAGCGGTAGATAGACTAGAATCAATGTATTTTCCCATGCAGGGAACTTATTCAGAGTTGCCAGAAAAGTAAATAATAATCCCTGAATTAATGCATTGGAGGATCGACGATGAGAAACCCCCTTTCCTTGGAAAGGCTCCAAGACGAGAACAGTCAAAAGTTTGTCCTAAACTCTTTAATTTCCCTAAGTGATTTGAACTTCTTCATCTTCCTCTCTCCCCCGTGTGACTTTCTCTTACTTAGTTATTTTCTTTTCATTTTTTTTCTTTATTTGATGCTGCCTGTTGTGCCCGCCGCCTACGAAACAGATGTGATTCAGCACAGCTGGAGGTGTGATGAAACGAGGAGAGAGATCCTGCTGCTAAGCAATACACCCCCTCACTCCCTCTCGTCCTCCTTTCCACCCCTCTCACACACACACGCACACACACACACGCACGCACGCAAACACACAGAGATATACATTCATGCATGCATATAAATACACACACATGGACAAGAGGAAGTGTTACCCAAACGAACACAGGCACACACACACAAGCAGACGCACACACATGCACACACGCTCACACAAATACACATACACACACAAACACGCAAGAAGCTATGCATTCACGCACATGGACATGGAGACCTGCAACCCAAACACACTGTCCAAGACACACATACAGAGAAACAAACCAAACCCACAGATGTGCTCCACGCATAATAAGGAATTCGTACACAAAGGTACTCCCATATCCACACACACACAAACACACACACGCACACGCACACACACACACACACAGATCTACACACGTGCAGACAACAACAACCTATCACACATGTGCGCACAATCTCTCCCCTGTTAAGACGTATGTGTGTGTGTGTGTGTGTGTGTGTGTGTGTGTGTGTGTGTGTGTGTGTGTGTGTGTGTGTGGCCAACGCACCTGATATGTGGAGACAGGCGAGGCAGCGATGAAGGGCGTGATGGACGTCTGTGCGATCATGCGGTTGGTGGCGATGCTGTAAGGCGAGGAGTAGAACCTGCCAAGGAACACACAGAGACTGTTAGATGGTGCAACACACACACACATGCACACGCAGATGCAAGCGTACACATACACACGCACACACACGCATCATACATGGAGATGCTTGAGAAAGAACAGAGAGAGAGAAAGAGAGAAAGAGACAGGGAGCGAGAGTGATAGATTAAAGGTTTACCGTTATTCCAACCTTTATCTAAGCAGAGTAATCGTTAGGAACAAATTATTGTGTAGAATGACAAGTAAAACTTAAAAAAGGCATTAAAGGGAAGGCCCAGTATTTTATGCCCATTATACCCACAGAGAGTGAAGGCAGTGTTGGCTTGTTAAAAACGGACTCCATAAATTAAAGAGTTTATGTTATAGCAGTGACATTGTAACTACGGAATGATGTTGCTTTAATGGTAAAGCGTTAAAGCGGGTTGCATCGAGAAGCATCAAATATCTCACGGTAAGGGAAAACAAATAAGAATATGACCTTCTGCCTCCGGTTATGTGACCTATTCACACACACACACACACACACACACACACACACACACACACACACACACACACACACACACAGAAACACACACACACACACACACACACAGAAACACACGCACACACACACACACACGCGCGCACACACACACGCACACAAGTGTATCCCTATAGCCGGCTGGAATCAAACACCGGGACCTATTTTGCTTTTTCGCTCGGCACATCAAACTTTCATGAGGCAGCTCATGGCGCGTACCATCGGAAAAATAATCCTAAAAATAAGGCTTTTATCGCTTCAAATTGAGCTTTGTCACCGCTGGAAAACAGGCA
>NC_044069.1:10882239-10902239 GCF_902167405.1 Gadus morhua
CTTGGTTTATAATGGCTGTGTGATCCCAAGTGATTTGGACTGGTGCTCAGCTACACTCCGCCACCTCCACCCCCCCCCCTCCCCCCCCGCCCCCACCATCACCACCACACACACACACACACACGGTTAGTTTTTGCCCATAATGAGCCTAGCTGACAAGTTAACCGGATCTCAACACCAGTGCTGCCTCTCTACAATCCCCACCACAATGGCCACTTATTGCTCACTTATTGCCCTCGTCTCTCCCACTCACGTGTTGTTTTTGGGAGATGGGTGATTAGGTGGGGGGGGCTCTGTCAAACGAAGAGCCACTACACTAATATGCTTTTCCTGTTTTCTAAACGTCTTCAGAGGCAATTACTAAAGACGAAATCTGTGCCGAAATATTGGGCTGCTTCTGTAATGTGGGTGCGGATTGTACGTATGTGTGTGTGTGTGTGGGGGTATTTTGTGTGCGTGTGTGAGTGCGTGTTTGGTAGGAGTGAGAGAGAGTAGAGCTTGACAGACTAAGAGATAGAGAGAGGGAAAGAGATATAGAAAAGGGCGAGAGGGTGCCTGTGGGAGAGAAAAAGAAAGAGTGATAGAAGAGAGAGAGAGAGAGAGAGAGACAGAGAGATAGAGAGTGCAGAAGAGAGGAAGAGAGAGAGATGGAGAAAGACAGATATATAGAGAGAGACAGAGAGACAGAGAGAAACAAAGAAAGGGAGAGCAAGAGAGACATAGAGAGGGAGAGAGACATAGAGAGAGAGTAAAAGAAAACAACAAACAAAAAAGAGAGTGAGCGAGATAGAGAAGTCGCAGAGAGAGAGAGAGAGTGCATGTGACTGACAGGAAGGTCGCCGGCGAGGGAGGGTTAGGGAGACGTGAACGGGAACGCTATACAGAACAGATGGCTGCGCCGCAGGGAGACCGACTCTCACCCCCCACCTGTCTCACACTCACGACGGAGACAACAGAGAGACGGGGGAGTCGACAGAGGAGCTGACGCTGCGAGGGAGGAGATAGGGAGGGAGACGTTCCGGTGCACGTTAGCAGTGAGCCCGCCTCGAAACCTATGAAAAGATCCCTGATCCAGGGCCTCACTATGGCAGTGTTGCGAATTTCAAACATGTTGAGAGTTCACGAAAAAAAAAAAAAAAAAAAAAGTTTCACGTGCAACATTGTGTGTGTGTGGTTTGCAGGTGTGTGAGCATGGATGTGTTTGTGGGCGTGTGAGTGTGCACGTACGTGTGCCCGTATGTGTGTATGTATGTGTATGTGTGTGTGTGTTTGAGTGTGCACATACGTGTATGTGTATGTGTGTGTGTGTGTGTGTGTGTGTGTGTGTGTGTGTGTGTGTGTGTGTGTGTGTGTGTGTGTGTGTGTTTGTGTGTGTGTGTGTGTAGAGGGTTCATTAGCAACAGCTGTAGGCTGAAGGGGCTCTGGCGGTATGGCCGACCATGGAAGTTCACCGTGCCAAGATGACTTAGAGCCATAATGAGTTTTCTCCTGCATCCTGAGTATGTGTGTGTGTGTGTGTGTGTGTGTGTGTGTGTGTGTGTGTGTGTGTGTGTGTGTGTGTGTGTATGTGTGTGTGAACGTGTACACTGTAACTATTGTCGTACATATCTATATGTATACGTGGTGATTTGAGGTAGTTTTCCATCTTGTTGGTATGAAGGACAGCAAAATGGCATTTTGTATGAATTTAATAAAAACCGAACAAAAAACATTTCGAAAAAAAATACCTGAAATGAATTTTCTACATTTCAGTTTTTTTCGCAATGTTATACAATAAGCATAGTTATAATGATGCTCAAATGTCAACCTGAAACCACAGATTTATGGTAACAATACAATCATTTAAGCTCAGCTTCGAACTATAGCAAATACTTTAATAAAGAGCCATCTGCAGATCCAAACATACTACACGTACTAACGCCGTTATTCATGAGGAGAAATATTCGTCGTTATAAGTCAACCACAGGCGTTTTTTTAAGATCCATGTGTTAAGCGGTGAGATTGTCTCATAGGAGGGTCGGTCTTTATGAGGGTCAAGCGGTGCTTTTATTGTGAAGGAGGAGAGGGCTGAGAAGGGCAGTTAACCGGCCACTAGCTTTAAGAGCCTGCATGAGAACCATGTGGCGTGGTGTTTGTCCTCGCCAGTAATCGATATCAGCTCCATTTAGAAATCTGCTGTATAATCCCTGATCTCCAAGGCTGCTTGCTCCGCAACCCGGAATTGGATACACCGCTGAGTAAACAAACACACACACATAAAAACACACACATACGCATGCACACACAGATATGCTCGACCATACTCCACCTGGTTTTGCCAAGGGTGAAAATGAGACATCCTGAAAAATGGATCTGAGTGTAACCATGGCAAGATTACATCTGGAGAGGGAGAGAGATATATGACTTGTTCAAGGCAATTCATGAGCGTGTGTGTGTGTGTGTGTGTGTGTGTGCGTGCGTGCGTGCGTGTGTGTGTGTGTGATTGTATACATGATGGGGGGTTGGGGATCAGGTCAGGGCCTCTCATTGAGTGGTTGTGTGCGTGTGTGTTTATGTGTGTGTGTGTGTGTGTGTGCTGTTATTATCATAAGTGACTCTGTGCTGAGTGTGCTGCATCAACAACGGCAATAAGTCAGCACCTGTACACATGCTAGATGGAGCCTTTATAAAGCCTACCCCAACCCTTCTACAACCAACAAGCCCACTCTAAGTCAACTTCAAGCCCCCAACAATCCCACTAAAACACTACCACAAGTCAACTGCAAGCCCACTACAACCCTAGTCCAAGCTAACTGCAACCCTACTACATGCCTGCCAAAAGCCCACTACAAACATACTAAAACCCTACTGCAAGCCTATTACAAGCCCATTACATCCCTGCTACAACTCTACAACAAGCCTACTACAAGCCTACTACAACCCAACTACCAGCCTAATACAAGCCAACTATAAGCCCACTTAAAATCCACTAACACCCTACTGCAACCCTACTACAAGCCTAACAGAAGCCGACTACAAGCCTACTGCATCTCACTGCAAGCCAGGGCCTGCTAGAGGGCACAATGATCTAGGCAGTGCACACATCAAGCCTTTGGCTACACAGTCAGCACTTCAGCAAAATGTCACAAAAAAGGGCACAAAATTCCACATTAACCGATGTACTGTTCCAAGTTAGAATCAGCAAAAAACTCAGCGCCACCGCTTGCATGCTAGCGGTCAGCTAACCTGTGGGGTGTGCGGAAGGGCTCCACCTTTGGGCTAGTGCGGACACTGAGAGAGAGAGAGAGAGAGAGAGAGAGAGAGTGAGAGAGAGGTAAATAGGAGAAGAGAGAGAGAGAGAGAGAGAGAGAGAGAGAGAGAGAGAGAGAGAGAGAGAGAGAGAGAGAGAGAGAGAGAGAGAGAGAGAGAGAGAGAGAGACAGAGAGACAGAGAGAGAGAGAGAAAGAGAGAGACAGAGAGAGAGAGAGAAAGAAAGAGAGACAGAGAGAGCGAGAGAGAGAGAGAGAGAGAGAGAGAGAGAGAGAGAGAGAGAGAGGGAGAGAGAGAGAGAGAGAGAGAGAGAGAGAGAGAGAGAGAGAGAGAGAGAGAGAGTTCAGGGAGAGAGTTCAGGGAGAGAGCAATGACATCCAATCCCTTCATCCAGTGTCCTTCGTTACGGCTAGAAGGGCAGCAGTGGAAGTTTGTCACACCAAACACGCTTATCTCCATGGCAACAGAGCAGGGACAACACCCAGGTGCGCGGGAAGTGCCACCAAATTGCAGGGGTGGTTTCAGGACAAGTTTTCAGGATACACACGGGATGTGGGTGAGGGGTTTACGAGTTCATTTGAGTGTGTGTATATATGCATGTGTGTGTATATGTGTTTAAATAAATGTGTGTGTGCGTATGTGTGTTTTTGGGAGTATTTATAAACAGACATGTATCAATGTGTCCTTGCTCCTCTTTGCATGAATGTGCTTTTGTATCCATCAAGGACTCTTTCTATGGTTGTGTATTTGGTGTTGGGTAAGTGTGTGTGTGTGTGTGTGTGTGTGTGTGTATGTGTTTGTCGGAGGTGGGGGGGCTGTGAGTTTGAGTGCATAGGTGTGTGTATGTGTCTGTTCGCTTTGTGTGTGTGTGAATATACCGGTGTGTGTGTGTGTGTTTCTGTATATATGTCTGTGTGTATATGTGTGAGTGTGTGTGTGTGTGTGTGTGTGTGTGTGTGTGTGTGTGTGTGTGTGTGTGTGTGTGTGCGCGCCCTGTGTGGCTGGCAGGAGATGGGATGAATGAATGGGCGTTCCCTGCAGGAGGTCTGGTGAGGGGACAGAAATAAGTTGGCTGACCCCAGTAACCCCTGCCTGTTCCCACACAGCTCACTCTAACAGATGCCCGCTGCAGCTATTTCGGGGGCAGAACCACCGGATTTATCTCCCTGCCCTCTGTGTCCCGGGACGCCGTGACAATGACGTCTATGGGGCGTAACAGATACCCGATGTTGATTTTCAGTTTGGTTTTTTTGTGGTGCACTGCTTTCCTGGCACACGCACGCACACACCCCCACACACACAGTGCACAAACACACACACAGTGCACACAAGAGGATACAAACAAACAACCTTGAGGTGAGTTCTGGTGCGTCAGCAGGGTTTGCTAAACTATATCTGTCCTCTCCTGTAAATGTAGCATAACAAACACCAACACTGTTCTTTTCACTGGCACAGGGTGTGCGCGTGTGTGTGTCTGTGCGCGCGCGTGTGTGTGTGTGTGTGTTACTACGTGCATGGATGTGTGCTTGTTTCTGATACTCCTTAACCTAATGAGTCCGACTGTTGAACCACAGAATGCACATCTGGTGAATTGCTCCCATACCTCAGGTGCTTCGGAGCACGGCTAGGCCGTTTAGCTAACCTGATCTTCAATCTGGAAGACAGGCTGGTGGTGGGGGGGAGGGTGGGGGAGGGGGGAGGGAGGGAGAGCTCCCCCCACCCCCCCCCACCCCCCCTGCAATCTCCGTGCATTATGAAAAACTTTTTTTATACTTTGGTGTACATTACTTTTGGGAGAAGAAACCTATGGACAGAGAGACGCACTTTTATTTTTCCTGCACACAATTACAAAACTTAGTCTTAAGTTCTGCAATTGCAACAAGCTAAACTTTTGCGTGGCAAACTAATATTTAGCAGTCCTACCTTGGCATCGATGTTGAATTGAGTATACTGTTGCCTCTAGCTTGGTTAACTCTGCAAAATACGGTCAGTTAATGTGGTGTATCTGAAGAATGGGATTTATGCAAACATAAATGCTAAACTTACCTGAGCTTATTGAAGAGTCCAACATTGAAACCCCACCTCTGAATTAACACCAACTCAATCAGTGGCAGGCGATGAGATTTTACATAAGGCTTTGATAGGGTAATTTAATGTTAATGATCTTATTTACAATCAAGTATAATTCAAATTAGTCAAATTTCTACCTATTCATATTCAAATAAAATTCAGGGCCATTGTCAATTTAAACTAAACTACATCCATTTTAGTAACATGTTGCAGATGCTCACTGCCTTCTATTGGAGATAAGGCAAGCAATTACGGGGGAAAAAGTAGCGATTCATCATTGGATTCCTCCAACAGAAACTGACACGGCATCTCTGCATTTACAAAAATCCATTCCATAAAGATTATTCCCACGATCAATGATGAACACGTCATGGCTTTCCTTTCATCAGACGTTTCTCTCTTAAGATCTGAAGGACGATGAGATGGTCAGATGCTTGTGTGCAGATGACCCATAACGAATAACTGGTGAATGCCGGATTCTTACTGATAGCAATAGTGTGGTCATTAGCGTCGATATAGGCCAGATAAGAACCAGTACGAAGAAAAACATTGTCCTTTGTGTTGGAGTTTGGAACCAATTCATTCATGCAATCAACCTGCATGAGGCAGGCAATCCAATCGGGCATAGGACTCACTTCAACGTTGATAAATTATTCTATAGCCCCATAATGTCAAACCAATAAAGATTTTATGGAACGATCAAACGGTTTCGAAGAATACAAGCTGATAGCGCCTATTAGGTGACGGAGGGATTGCTGTAATGAAGTGCAGAGCGACAGAGATGTTACTGGAAACTACACCGAGAGTTGAGGAGGAACTAAGGAGGAAGAAGGGATGGGACAAGAGGGAGACAGACAGGGAGAGAGAGAGAGAGAGAGGGGGGGGGGGGGGGACATGAAGAAAGGGAGCATCAGGAGAAGGTTAAGGATAAAAGACAGGAGGGCGCGGGCAGAAATATGAGGGAGGGAGCGAGGGACAACAAACGGGGGAGGACAAAAGGAAAGGATGAGTATGTGCGTGTGTGCGGGTGAGAGGGAGGGAGAGGGCGGGGGATGATCAAAATGGGCGGACAGCTGGGCGCGGGGCAGAGAGGTGGCGTTCAGAGAGAGAACCGGTTGCGTCGCCAGTTTCGGCCTTTCATCTCCGGGAAAAAAACCAGACAACAAAGTGAAGTGAAACTTTACTGCGGGTTGACCTTCCAGAGAACCAGCGGCTTGGCCAAGGGTTGATCTTCCCCTTCCCTGGTGTGTTCGCCGCATCGACTTTTCTGGGTTTGTCTTTTTCGGTGCCTTCAGTAATCTGAGTAGCGTGTTTCATTGCTACCCTTCCTCAAGGCCTTTGAAAACGCGTCTCTTGCCGTGCGTCTCAATACGTCCTCAGCGCGTGAACGCAAGCACTCATACACATGCACACGCACACACACACTCTCTTTCTTCCTCTCCCTTCAATCCCTCCGTCTCTCTATAGGAGAGGTTTTGAGAGGAGGGAGTCTGTCGTTCCTCTCCTCAGCCCCTCTCCAGGAGTTAGATGTGCTCCACTGCACACAAACTCTCAATTTATAGCCAATCAGAAGAGCTTATGTCTGCGTCCTACCGAGAGATGGGGTTGCAGGTGAATACTTAAATATCTTTACATGTTTCCTTTAAGTGACAGAAGTGGCACCCCCTCCCCTCCTTCTCTCTGTCTCTCTCTCGTTCTTCCCCGACACCGGCTGTCACCGTGGTGGCTTTCCGGCTGTGATGGATACGGTTCAGTGGCAAAACAAACACAGCGTGACAAATCCAGATTATTGTCTGTGGGCGAGATGAGCTTATAATGAGAAAGCGCATCAGGGGAAATGGATCCCCGTCTTTCCTTTTCCGAGAGAGAGAGAGAGAGAGAGAGAGGGGAGAGAGAGAGAGAGAGAGGGGAGAGAGAGAGAGAGAGAGAGAGAGAGAGAGAGAGAGAGAGAGAGAGAGAGAGAGAGAGAGAGAGAGAGGGGGAGAGAGAGAGAGAGAGAGAGAGAGAGAGAGAGAGAGGGAGAGAGAGAGAGAGGGGGGGGGGGGGAAAGAGAGGGGGAGAGAGAGAGAGAGAGAGAGGGGGAGAGATAGAGCGAGAGGATGCGGTCTGATTGACTCGGGGGTTGCCGATAATAACTTCCTGTGTGTTCCCACCTTTTATTGAGAGACGGGCGTCGGGACAAAGTGAGTTTGACGTGATGTGTTTTTTTGTCCCTCGGCTAATTCTGATCCGCGTCCGATGTTTATTAAAGCGCTGTCGGAGCGTGTCACCCCAGAAATAATGCGTCAAAGAAAGTTGGGCTGACTCAGCCTCGGCCAAAGCTCTCGGGTTCTGCAAGAGACGAAGGGCAGTAGATTAAAACCCCGATACGCGACCAGGCTGACCTTTTTTGGTTTTTTTTCTCGCGATGTAAAGAAGCGACAGGACGTGCGTCAGCGCTAAAACATGAGGTGTGTCGTGACCACGCGCAAGCCCCCCCCCAAAAAAAAACACCTAAACAACAAGAAAGAAAAAGTGTCACCGTTCGTCCTTTGCAAAGAGGTAGCGCGACGTCAGCCGAGTCCCAGCAGTCACGTTTGGCTGCGCGTGTCACATCTCGACAGAAAAAAAAAGGGAAAAAAGAGGAAAAGAAAAAAAAAACCCAGCCACTGACAGGGTGCTTATTAAGCAGGCGAGTGTGGGCGGGATTGTTGAAATTAACAGGGATTACTGAAGTATGACTGACACTTTCTGAGAGGCTTTCCGGAGACTTACCAGGAGATTTGGAACCCGCTTTGATTCGCCGAGGGATGCTCTGACGGTGTAGGCTGTCTCGGCCGGCCTATCTCGGCGCCGTCTTCTTTGGCGGGGGGAGGGGGGGGGGGGGAGTGAGGGGGGGGGGGGGGGGGGGGGGGGGGATAGCTTTCTCCAGAGTTCTGCCTTTCATAGTTTTCTCTTGGCCCTCTCGGTTCGCTTGGCCGTGCTTTGTTTTGGTAGGCGCTAATCCCACCGCCCTATCTGGGATCAGTCTGGCCGAGACGTCCCTGGATGTCATCTGGACCGCTGGCCCACCTCGCCATCACAGAATCACCCCAACCTAGGGCCGGGGCCGGAGCCCGGGGGTAGGTTTCCACACACGCAGTCACGTTTGCGAGTTACGACTAAGTGGATGTTAAAACGAGACTGAAAGAACGCGCCATGTCCTCGGCACCCACCGCGAATAGGGGTGTAACGGTACACGGAAGTCAGGTTCATACCCCGGTTCAGACGTCACGGTTCGGTACGAGTGACGTCCATACCTATTCGGTTCAATACGAATACATGTATCGTTACATCCCTAACCGTGAATATCGCTTTTGTCCTCTATGCATCAGCTGTCTTAACCCCCCTAACCCCAGACCCCCACTCTAAAACAGCATGTATGGATCTGTCTTTTACAAATAGTGTGAGATAAAGGACGAGAGAGATGGAGCGGGGAGAGGGAGAGGACGTATCCCCCCCCCCTGAGACAGGGTGGATACTGGCAGAGGGTTTGCAAAAACATCAAAAATTCAAAGCCGGATAAAAGACAGGCGACAAGAAGGGTGAGAGACCCAGAGACAGAGAGCAGCGAGAGGGAGGCAGAGAGAGAGAGAGAGAGAGAGAGAGAGAGAGAGAGAGAGAGAGAGAGAGAGAGAGAGAGAGAGAGAGAGAGAGAGAGAGAGAGCACGGGAGAGATGGAGAGGCAGAGCCGAGCGGGGTGAAAGCGAAGGAAGCGGGGGGAGATTGTACATATTGCATGTTTCCGTTTGGTTCCATCTCCCTGGGCCACTGAGGCTGCTTCCTGATGTGGTTTTCATTATTTATCTCCCATCTATTGGACAATTGGAGCCGACTTTCAGCTCTGCTGCCATATTGGCACAGGCAGGGGGATGGCGAGCGGACGGGGCAGGAGGGACTCGCCGAGAGGAGCCGCGGACACAATGAACACACAATGAGATCCGCTCTGAACCTCTGTTGACGGCTGCACTGAACACAGCCTGGTGCCACGGTGTAAAGTCTGCGTAGGACTGGGATCAAAACACTGCCGGTTGTGCATTGGGTCTCATAGGAGGAAGAGCAGGCCTTCCTTTTCTTGTGTAGAAAGGGGCATGTAACGATTCCATAGGTGACAAAGAGACAGAGAAAGAGACGGAGAGAAGGGAGACAGAGAGAGAGAGCAAAAGTTCCTGCAGTTGATGTAGGATCCTATCATAAGTCCCTTTAGCTTAGAAGTTGATCCGATTCAGAACACAAACCTCATTCACCCCTTCATACCTCCACGCACACACACACACAGGCAAAAACACCGCAATATACATACATACATGCATTGCGTACCCGTCATCACTTTGATGCCACAGAGTAATGAAGCAGCCATGTACACAGCCGTCGACTCGCTTCCTGTGTGACTTCCTTCCTGCCGCTGGAGAAACACAATAGAGCCCATAACATAGCCCTGACACTCCCTGTCATCATCTAACAATTGCTTGTGTGTCCGTGGCTCTGTATTACAATATAAATAGGGTGGGTTTTTCAACCTGGACCCCAGTTTTCCCGTGATTTTGCGTCCAAGTGAGTAATGGTCCATTATTGAGCAAGAGCGTTTCAGCCTTTGAGCTGCTTCGTAGCCTATGGGGCAATAGGGCCCAGACAATGAATGTTCTCTGAAAGTGCTAGTTTTTCCACTGACAGGCTTGGATTGTTATTATGAGGGCCTGACAAGATTATGGGAAGGATCCCCACAGAGGAATAAAAAATGCTTGTTGCGGTCTGTTTTTAATTGTGTCTAACCTAGTCTTGCTGGAAATATCGCAAGAATTGTGTTGCTGCAGGAAATCTCCCTGTCGTCATTGCAATCTCAACCCACCTTCACCCAAATTTTTTCGATAACGCTAGTTATAAGTTGCGCTTTTTGCCGTCCAACACAGCAAACCCATTCCTGGCACTCCACTCGCCAACTCACGTTTCCTCTGTTTTCTTCGTTCAACAACTCAACTCTTGCGAGGACACAAAACAGACTTGATCAAGCGGAAGGCCAATAAGTCTCTGTAGGGATCCTTTCAATATGCTGACACTTATAATAACAAGAGCCTGTCAGTGGCTAAAACAAACACATCTATTGGACGTACATGAGCGGTATCAGAGCCACTGCTGCATAGACCTACATTGGCTGAAGTGCTCTAGCTCAATATTGGAACAATTTCTAAAATTGTTTTCCGCATTAGTCACTTAAACCCAAAATGATGGGAAAATAGGGTCCAGGTTGAAAATGCTGAAGTTATCCGTTAAGCTGTTTAAATGCATGGCAGGAGACGTGAAACAAAATCAGCTGGTGACCGCCCAGCGTGGATTAAATCACATTTTATCCGGACCGCCTTTGACTTCTCCCATAGTCCAGGGTCGCGCTGCAAATCACCATGTGTGCCTGTAGGGCTCAGTACGGTTTACGGCCCCAGTTGCAAGATTGTATTATTGTGTATGAATTGGGTAGATCCAAACCGATGTGACTGTTTTCCTAAGCACACTAACCCGGGCTTGGACACGTCTTAATATTATTTCTCACAGAAGACTCGCACGCATATTTTTATGCGTCCGTGCTTGTGTGTGTATATGTCTATATATGTTCTCACCTGCATGTCGCATTAGCATTCCAGCGCATGCAGGCCTTTGTGTGCATCTCTCCATAGTTCAGGTGTATGCCCGGACGTGCGTGACCGTGTGATTGTGCACACACACACCGCCGCACACGGCACAAGCGCGCTGGGGAAGGCTGGCTGCCGCATTGCACAGAATAGCTAAACAGGCCCAGTGCTCCATCAGGTCCATCCATCAAGTGCCTGTCTCAGGACCGGGATCAGAAGCACGTGTTGCCTCCACCACACCCGCCCTTAACACACACACACACACACACACACACAGACACACACACACACACACACACACACACACACACACACACACACACACACACACACACACACACTCTCACGCACACACACACATACACACACACACACACCTGAACAGTTTGGCTGAGGAAGTGGCTGTGAAATTGTGGACTTCTTTAGAGCTTGATGGTGCCTCAGATCGATCTGTGTTCATTGTGTGTAAATAACAATATATTAGTATGAGAGGCGGCATGACAGGCCTTTCATGGCCTCACACAACAGCGTTGACACCTTAGCTGTTGTGTTGCACAGTTGTCGTTAATTAGAAAACATTCTACCAGTAACTATTGGTGTGATTATTGAGGTGCTAGAAACAACCCTACGACTGACACGTCAAAAAGCAGAATGATCAGAAGAATATTGAACACTGAGATGTGGGCGTGAGTACCGCATCGTAGGGTCACCTGTGCCAAGTGACATCCATGTGATATTGGGATTAATCTCATGTTGGTTTGACGCAGTAGATGATGATGATGTAATCAATGCACGCTCCATCTGTCCTCCTCTCCTCATCGTATCATGTTGTGACAGGGGTGAGTTTTATACGCCTCTGTCTATAGCTCTGTCTTCAAGAAAGGTAACGGATCTAAAAGTGACGGCCTACGTCGTCATTAGCAGCCATCTGCTAACGTCTCATGTCACTCTATCCTTGTTTCATCCCCCCCCCCCTCCGCAACCCCCTGCTGGTTAGCCATCTAGCACAGGCTACCTGTAACTGTAACTATAAGTAAGCCTAGTCGCCATATGGCCACTTCCTCTCTCTCTCCCCGTCTCGGTGATGGAGAGGCTGAGTGGGCGATGCCTATCAGATAACGGGGGGGGGGGGGGGGGGGGGTGTTCATACAATGCCCAGCCTCTCGTGGGTGCATGAACATACATTTCTGTCAAATATGTGAGTGAGTGTGTATGTGTGCTTGTGCGTGCGCGCGTGCGAGTGTGTGTGTGTGCGTGTGTGAGGGGTTGAGGGATGGGGTGGGGTCGCAGCTGTCAGCGCGGAGCACTATAACTGCTAAATGGCTCAGAGGAAGAATGAGAGTAAGAACAGTAGGGGAAAAAAAACTAAACAGGAAAGAGGTCTCATTAACATCGGCCGGATGTTGACATCGCTTTCAGGTCAAGGCAAGCAGAGCGTGACTGGTTTTCCTGCTTGTGTGTTTCTGTTTACGAGTGTGCTCGCGTGCGTGTGCATTTGCAAGAGCACGTGTACGGATTGAGCACACTTGTCAAGACTCACACGGTGTAGCCATCGATGTCACCCTGTCAAGAACACGTAGTTGCTGCACACACACGCAAGCATGAGGCACGCACGCACAAACACACACACAACAAACATCACACTCACAGATACAGGCACCCATGCACACACAAACACACACACACACACAACAAGCATCACACACACAGACACAGGAACTCACGCACACGCACACACACACACACACAGACCCCCCAGGGGGTCCCGCTGAGCTGTGTGTGGAGGAGACCCTGGGGGGGGCAGAGCTGTCAAACTGGGATAGATGAAGAGGCTGCCCTGCATAGCAACGGGCTCTAGGGAAATACCACCAACAGGACACACACACACACACACACACACACACACACACACACACACACACACACACACACACACACACACACACACACACACACACACACACACACACACACACACACATACCAAGGCAACACACCAAGAAGAAGAAAGAAATAACACATACTTATTCACACACAGAACTTAGCACGCAAAACTACAAACAAAACAGCAAACCTGCAGGCAAACACACACTAACACGGACACACACACACACACTTGTGCGTGCAGTGCAGAACATCTGCGCCCCACATCTGAGGTTGATGACGGAGGAATGTCCAGACATCGCTGTTTAGCAGATAGCAAATCAACACGGACCACAACAGAGACACCGGGGCAGCACAGAACAGCTCTTGGCTTGGCTCAATCGCTCCGTGGGATGAAACCTTTCCCACGCAACTTTAAGGCAAAGACTGTAATAATATTAATAATGAGGACTTAAGACAGAGAGTCGGAGGAGTGAGCGCCTCTCTACATCTGCGACTGGAATAATAGTAGCCGATCCTGATTGAGCCACGCAGGCTCCGGGGCCCGGCAGGAAGGGAGGACCTTACCGCCGCCGCCACACGGCTCCCACAACAACCCGTCGCCATGGCAACCCTGACAACACAAGTGGGCACGGGGGCAGCTGGCGAACCCCGTGGGCACGGTCACACAGCGCGCCAGACACTTAGAGACGCAGAGAGAGAGACCAGGAGAGAGGGAGAGAGAGAGAGAGGGAGAGGGAGAGAGAAGAGAGAGAGAGAGAGAGAGAGAGAGAGAGAGAGAGAGAGAGAGAGAGAGAGAGGGAGAGAGGGGGAGAGGGAGCGAGAGAGAGAGAGAGAGGAGAGAGAGGGAGAGAGAGAGAGAGAGAGAGAGAGAGAGAGGGAATGGGGAGCGAGGGATAGGGAGCGAGGGATAGGGAGAGAGAGAGAGAGAGAGAGAGAGAGAGAGAGAGAGAGAGAGAGAGAGAGAGAGAGAGAGAGATAGAATAGGGAGAGAGAGAGAATGGGGAGAGAGGGATAGGGAGAGAGAGAGAGAGAGTGAGAGAGAGAGAGAGAGAGTGAGAGAGAGAGAGAGAGAGAGAGAGAGAGAGAGAGAGAGAGAGAGAGAGAGAGAGAGAGAGAGAGAGAGAGAGAGAGAGAGAGAGAGAGAGAAAGAGAGGAGAGAGGGAAAGAGAGAGAGAGAATAGGGAGAGAGAGAGAATGGGGAGAGAGAGATAGGGAGAGAGAGAGAGAGAGAGAGAGAGAGAGAGAGAGAGAGAGAGAGAGAGAGAGAGAGAGAGAGAGAGAGAGAGAGAGAGAGAGAGAGAGAGAATAGGGAGAGAGAGAGAATGGGGAGAGAGAGATAGGGAGAGAGATAGAGAGGGAGAAAGAGAGTTCAAGTGAGATAGGGAGAGAGCAAAAGAGAGAGAGAGAGAATGGGGAGCGAGATAGGTAGAGAGGCCTGTAGAGAGGGAGAAGGGGGAAAACATAGAAAGAGAGAGAGCCAGAGGGAGGGATAGGCCAGGAGTACCCGAGCACACACACAGACCTTGTAAACCCGAGTCCCTCAAACACTGAGGACCTGGTTTACATAGGTCCGTTAAATGTTCCACACTTGGCACCGCTCTCGCTGACCCATTAACAATAATACGTCCTGCGTGGCTGGCAGATGGAGCCCTTAAAGGGGGAAGGTCAGTTGAGATATTACCCACTCTGAAGGTTTCCCATTACAGCCTCAGCCTCCCCCCAGCCCCCCCCCCCCCCCCCCCCCCCCCTGGCCCCACCTCGCCTCTTCAAAGCGCTGCCGGCTACTCGCTCCACTGAGCCAATATGGAGATTTGGCAAAGATGAAAAAAAAAAAAACGTGAGAAACATAAACCTGGAATATTGCAGGGCGGCAGAGAGAGGGATTTATACGGCCGTTCCCCTTCCCCGGTGGACAGGGGTTGGAGTGTTTGTGGTGTTCATGGAAGCAGCCGGCAGTGGGAGGATGGAGCGAGGAGGTTGGGGGGAGGGGGGGGTTCTCAGCCATGGTGCTCTGCTCTGTGGGGCCTGCAGGGACATGGGGGCTGGGGCTGGGGCTGGCCCCCGAAACTGCAGGGCTAAGCGCTTTAGTTTCCTCAGCCTAACGTGCTTTCCTTCCCTGCCTCTATCTCTCTCTGTCTCTCTCCATCTCTATCTCCCACTATCCCTCTCTATCTCTCTTTATCGGTCTCTATCCCTTCATCACTCTCTTTCTCTCTTCATCCCTCTCTATCTCTCTCTATCGCTCTCTTTTTCCCTCTATCACTCTATCTCCCTGTATCTCTCTCCATCCCTTCTATCTGTCTTTATCTCTCTCTTTATCTCTCTCTATCTCTTCAACGCTCTCTTTTTCCCTCTATCACTCTATCTCCCTGTATCTCTCGCTATCCCTTCTATCTGTCTTTATCTCTATCTTTCACTCTTTATCTCTCTCTATCTCTTCATCACTCTCTATCTCTCTTTATCCGTCTCTATCTCTTCATCACTCTCTATATTTCTCCTTATCACTTTCTATCTCTCTCTTTTTCCCTCTATCACTCTGTCTCCCTCTATCCCTTCTATCTGTCTTTCTCTTTCTCTCTTTCTCTCTCTCTATCTCTCTCTCTCCCTCTCCCTAGTTCTTTGTTTTGCCCCTCTTATTTAGGTATTCTTTGGTCTTGTGTCTCGAAGCAAACATGCATTAGACTGCCGGCTTGTCTGTATGCTTTAGCTCAGTTATACTTCAGTTCCAGAGGATAAGAAGACACCACAAAGGGAGCGAGAGAGGGAGATAGATGGAGAGTAAGAAAGAGAGAGGGAGAGAGAGAGAAAGATAGAAAGAGAGGGATGTCTGAAAATAGAGGGGGTAAAAAGGCTCTCAGGTAGATTGCTAGGAACGGCAAGAGGTCTGAGGGTGAATATTAAAAAGGCCCAATAACTTTACAGCCTTCCCCTCCATTAGGGAGCATGTGTGTGTGTGTGTGTGTGTGTGTGTGTGTGTGTGTGTGTGTGTGTGTGTGTGTGTGTGTGTGTGTGCGTGCGTGTGCGTGTGTGTGCGCGCTCAGGAGGATGAGCACGACGCTGGGAGGAGCAGCAACCAGGAGAGAGCAAGGCAAACAACAGCTATTGGTGTCTTGCCAAGTCTGTGAGCTTCAAGTGTCGGAAACAACTTTGCACACAATACATCACGGTGTGCAGCCAATCTGAGATGGGCAGCTCCCTAATCCAATCAGAAGTGATGCTTGTAAGGGGAGGAGCTAAAATAAGACAGACAAAGGTACAAGAGATAGAACACAAATGAAAGGAGGAAAGAAAGTAAGGAAGAGGGGAGGAAGGATGGAAAGAAAGACGGACAGACAGGAAGAGCGCAGGTCTAGGGAGGTATGGTGACAGGACCTACCTGGAATGCCTGGCGGGGTTTTCAGGTACTTTCCATTGAAATGCTGGATAACGACTTCACACTTCTCTGTAGACTCCATCCTGTGGGAAGAAACAGGATGGGATTCAAAAGGGATTCAAGTGTACATTAAATTGTTTCGATTTCCTTGTTCCTTCCATTTTTTCTCTCACTCCTTTCCCCGATTTCTCGTTCCCTCCCACCTCTATTTGGGGATTGATCTTTCTGTTTTCTAGTTTGCTCCTTCTTTCTCTTTCTCTCTTTTATTTTTAATTCTGGCTCTTTGCTTCTACTTTCTATCCTCCTCTCTATAGATTTTTTGTTCACGCCATCGTTTAAAAAAAGAATATTTTTTTATTACTTATTACATATTACATACATATTTTAAATTAAACAAAGTTACAATTATCTGCCATACGTATATCTTATGAGGGGAGACATTTCAACAGTTTTCTTCAGGTCCAGAGAACATTGGAATAAACTCTATCACATGTTACGAGAGCGAGAACATGAGGCGATGCGACTCTATGAACGGATCCTGCCTCTAATCTTCCGAACGTTGTTGTAATTCTATAAAGAGATATCAAACATTGAACTCAATCCAGTAACAGCATCTGTTCTGTCTCCGTCTGCCTACCGGGGACAGAAGACAAAGCACCAGATTAGAGTCAGAGGTTGAATTTTATGACGCAATGTGACAGAAAGTTTGAGAGAGAGACACAGATACTATAAAGTGAGAGATATAGAGAGAGAGAGGGAGAGAGATAGAGAGTAGCATGTCAAATGCTAGTGGAAGTGAATTATCTCTGAATGTGGAGCACTGAGATGACACATCGTTTCGGGGGGGCCGGGCAATGGGGGTCTCAGATCTAGCTTCACAGGCGTCAAAGCTAATACTTACGTATAAACAAGACGCATGCACACATGGATAAGTAAAACACAAACACACACACACACACACACACAGAATCTACTACTTATAAATAAGACACATGCACACATGGATAAGTAAAACACAAACACACACACACAAACATACACAAACACACACACACACACACACACACACACACACACACACACACACACACACACACACACACACACACACACACACACACACACACAGAATCTACTACTTATAAATAAGACACATGCACACATGGATAAGTAAAACCACACACAAACGCATGAACAAGCACGGACATATTCATATACACATGCACTATTCTTTTCCTATGCTTGTGGGAATATTTGTGCGATTCACCCCTAACCAAACTCAAAAGGACAGGGAAAATACATAAATAGATGCAGACACACACACACACACACACACACACACACACACACACACACACACACACACACACACACACACACACACACACACACACACACACACACACACACACACACACACAAACATGCACAAACATGCTTGAATGCTGCTGTTTATGTGCCTACTGCATACTGATCAGGTATCTCACGTGGCTCATCTGAATCTGTATCAGCTAAACACGCATGCGCACACAAACACACACACACACACACACACACACACACACACACACACACACACACACACACACACACACACACACACACACACACACACACACACACACACACACAAAGACGCACACATGCACAACACTCCAGGCTGAACATCTAAGAAATATACACAAAAGGGCCGATATGAAGGTGTGTCAACTTCTGAATGCCTGCCTGAGCTATTGTTCATAAAGGCCTTTATTGTAATCGGCGGCAGGCTTGCGCAGGCCTCATTGCAATAACGATTTTTCACGCTTCAATCTGTCTCACGTGGGGAAAAAAAGAAAAAAAGAAGCCATTCTCCCAGCCCTCCTCTGCTGCCCCCGTGTCTCCCCTCCACCCCCCCACCCCCGCTCCCTATCTTACCCCTCGCATTTCTCTTTCTGTCAGCTCCTTCTTTATCGCTCCATCCTTCTCATCCATCTTCCTCCCGGCCCGCTGCTGCACCTCTTCTTTTGATGTCTTGCTCATTCCTTTCCCGTCTTTTAACCCCCCCCTTCCCCGCCGCCACTCCCCCGATCCCTCACCTGTAACACCCGCGTCAACCCCCTCTTCCCCTCTCTACTCTTCGCTGATGGCCCCTTCCCATTTATATTTCCTCTCCCCTTCCTCCTGCCTCTTCCTCCCGCTGCCGCCATCCATCCACCCTTTAGCGTGACGTCCCAACCCTGCTCTGCCCCGTCCCGTGGCGACGTTCCACACTTTCTTTAGCTCCGGAAAATACGCGTCCTCTCTCCCATTTCCCATGTCGTCCTTCTCCTCCCCCCCCCCCCCCCCCCCCCCCCGACCCCTGTACCCACCCCTCTCCACCTCCCAGGCCATCCCTCTCTGTCTCTGCATAAGGGGAAGGGCTTAGGCAGAGCGCTATGTGGGTCAGCTCTCTCTGTCTCACCGTGTGCCAGCGCCGACTCCACTCATCCTGTTTCCACCGTCGCTTCCGGCCCCTAAACGGCCCGCCCTGCCTGCCTGAGTGCTGCTGAGCCAGGCTGCATCAGGCCTCCTACGCCTGCTATCCCTCCACTGGCTACCCCTCCCCCCCCCCCCCCCATTCTGTCACTCACACACACACACACACACACACACACACAATGACACAAATGCACCCACCTACGCACGCACAGATTCAATCTTACTAACACAAACACACAAAAGCATGAACACACACACACACACACACACACACACACACACACACACACACACACACACACACACACACACACACACACAGACACACACACACACACACACAAATGCAAGTATATCTACACACACATACCCACGCCCAAGCATTAATAGTGTCTATAAAGAACGCTAAGAACATTTTGACTCACACACACATACATGAAAAGCATTACTGAACACTTTCACATGAGAACATACCTAGGCACACATTGCCACATACATTGCCACACCCATCAATGCATTCAAATACATTTCCACAAATGCTTGCACGCACGCATGCACAAACATACACATACACACACACACACACACACACACACACACACACACACACACACACACACACACACACACACACACAAAGACACAAACATCAAGACCAACACAATTACACAAACACAAACAAACACACACACACACACACGCACACACGTGAAAGTTCTCTGTTGCTTGTGCTCCAATAATAGCAGTGGAGCCAGCGGCCAGTGCAGAACTACTAACGGCAACGAACGCTTTCTGTAGCCTAGTGTCAAATCCAGAACAAACATGGCCATAAAACCTATGCCGAAACGCCTCTCCAAAGTATGAGGAGGACGGAAAGAAATGTTAAGACGTTAATGTGCTGTTGCGGTGGTCGACACTGAAAACAATGCCGGTTTTCCGATGTGGACCAAGGCCTCGGATATCGGCTCGTCGGCGGGGAATAGTTTCATTCCAAGACTTCGTGGCTGGGTTTCCCCTCTGCTCCTCCCTCCCACGTTTCCCTCAGAGTTGTTTCTTGCGCAGAGAACATCTTTCTCTTGGTGGTAACAAGCTAGCGCAGGCGCGATTGTTTGCCACAAGGGTTAAAGTTTCAACCCAAGTGCCTACTCCACTTCGTGGGAGTCAAGTTGGAATTAAAACATGAAATGCACAATGTATTCGCTAGGATGGAAGACTTACAAGAAAAGGCAGATGGGTCGCGTAGTAATAAATGTACTTTTCAAACCACTATGGAAAGCACTGACTGCGGTGTTAATACTGCAAGTTACCGCCCAACTAGA
>NC_044069.1:10904739-10912239 GCF_902167405.1 Gadus morhua
TGTCGGCATGTGCGCACCGATACGAAGACTTCTGTGTGTGTGTGTGTTATTGTGTTCCTCCATGAGCCCAGAGCATGTGCATGCATGGCTATTTGCGTGTTGTCTTGTCCGGTCCAGAAAGTGGTACTTCTCATTCCTAACAACAAAAGCTACGCTTTTTTACGCACAAATGTTTTATGTGGGAAGACATCAAATGAATGACCAAACACCCACACACCCCCAAGGCCCCTTGAGCAGTGCATGGCACCACAATACCAGGCGGTAAGGGAGTGCTAGGAGGCCACAACCAGGCCCTTCGGATCCTGATACCACAGCAGACTCTTTCAGTCGACAGGATCACAGTATCCGACCTCTACCGCCTCCGTCTCCACCACCACCACCACCACCACCACCACCGGCTACGTGTCGGCGTTACCCGTACCTGGCGAAGCCCACGCCCCGGCTGACCCCGTTGGCGTCCCTCAGGATCCGCGTGGAGATGACGTGGCCCAGGGGCTTCAGCATGTTCTCCAGCTCCTGCTCATCCATGGACACGGGCAGGTTGGAGATGTACAGGTTGGTGGGGTCCTGCTCCTGTTGCTGTGGGTCACAAAGGGGAGAGATTGTTGTGAGGCGCGGGGATGACCGTGACGTCCTGACTTACCAGCAATGGCTGCCAAAGTGGAAGTCCAACTGCTACACTATGAGTATATCGACATGCACATGATTATGCACTCTCTCCATTGTTCCGTGTCTGAATGGTAGCATTTGTGTCATGCCTGTTTTGGAGTTTGAGGCTATTCCCTGGGTGTATGCTTCCTGCCAACCTCAGGGGGGTTGTGGAGTTGTGTTCGTGGGTGTGTGTGTGTGTTGTACGGTTGTAGGCACCAGGGGACAGTACATTGGACAGCGTGTGACAGAAGTCCTCTGTGTTGCGCCTAGGGGCCTGCTGCAAGCAAGCTGAGACAGGGCAGCTGTTGCTGGGGCTGGCCAGAGGAAGGCAGGGGGCCCGGTGAACTTTAAAGTGCACCAGCTCGCAGGGCAAGCAGAGCAGCCAGCCCACGCAGCCAGCCAGCCAACGGAAGAGGCCTTACAGCCAGGCGGTGTGGGTGGCCAGCACGTTATCCAGCCACTGATTAATTGTTCCGTGCATGAATCCATCGCAGTCCATCCAATCATCCATCCATCAATCCACCCGTCCATCCATTCATCCATCCATCCATCAAATCAAGCCATCAGACCTATGCCCCATCCATCACAGCACCCATTCATTGATCCATCCATCATTCAAAGCTGCACGCGAGTCACCAAGTTAACTATTGAGTCAGACCACCAGCCAGGGACTGGCAAGCCACCAGCTCCCATCCATCACATTTCCTCCCAACTGTTCACTGCCTCCACTTGGGACTGTGTACTGCAGTACAACTCACCAGCCACAGCCTAACCTATGAGAGCTGGCGGATCACCCGGGGGCGAAATAAAATATTACACATACATATACATCTAGCCAAACAATGCAACTCAGTTAAATGTTTTTTTTCCGTTTTCAAGCTGAGTCCTAAATCAAGCGGATCAGTTCCGGGAATTGATGTATTTGCAGTCGAGCATGGTCCTTTTAAAGTAAATCAAGCAAACTAATTACCAGTTATTGGTTTTGGAGGCAGAGCAGCCGAGGGAGTTGACTAGTGCCGCAATCCTTCAAGCGGAGCTCTGCTGTTTGCCCTTATCTGGCCTGAGGGTCTGCCCTTATAAGGTGTCCTTCAGCAGGACACTTGATCGCCGCAAACGAAACGCGTACGCCCTGCAGGGCTACTGTACCTCTGGCTGACCTTGTAACTCAGGCTTGCTTTCAGGAAAGTCGATAGCGCAGCACAGTGTTCTGCTCCTCGCTAGGTGCTCCTCACTATGGAGCAGTGGGTCCACCGCCGAGCCGTATGCTACAATAACACCAGAGTACACAGACAACAGCCAAAGAGTGGTCGGTTCCTAGGAAACACAAAACTAATTTCAATGTGCTTCCTTCCCTGCCTCGGAGTTTAACTGACCCTAAACTTAGAGGCGTGCTCCCACCTATATTCTCACTAATGATACAACCTACACTGTTCAGCCATGGCATTTAAATGGCTTGTGCAATTGCAGCCAGCTGAAAATACAAGCCCATTTTAAAGGTATTTTCACAGTGCTTTAGTATCCCAATAACTTAAAGGATTTCATTGCTGCATGACCAAGGTGATGTATGTATTCAGGTGAATGCATATGCTTCCCTGACGGTTCCTTTCACTGCTGCTTCCACTTAACTGAAATTACTTCAAATTGCTCAAATTAATCACTCCATTCGAACATGGCCAGCAATGTGCGTCTACTGCATTGCCATACCATAGTGCACCATCCATTTTTTACTAGGATAAACCAAAAAGGAGGCCAAGTGTTTTGATTGAAACCAGGTGTTATGGAATCACTGTGAAACGGGCGTCTGCTTTTCTCACTGTTGTCTGCTGTTGTTGTAATATTTGTGCAAATCGACAAGAGAAGTAACATCCAGGCATCAAAGATTTGGAAGCAAGTTGATGTGTGATGAGAAGGTGTGATGCAATCTGTCTCAGTCCCAAAACTGGATTCTCCTGGATACCAGAAGCTGACACGTATCAAGGCAGCCAAGGACTCTGTGCAGCAGCAGAGTGTTTCGTTATCGCCTTCCGATCGATAATCCATGAAGGAGAAGGAACCCCCAGGGCCGGGAAACGATCACAGCGAGTTCAGTTCAATAATTTGTCTGATTGAGACGGCCTCAGGGAGTGGTCCCTAAGATCAACATTAACAATCTGTGTGGAGAGAGTTTAACCGGAGCTGTGGTCCATTATCAAGGACAATCCATCATGCGGTCGCTGACGGATGCTTTGGGGAGGCTCACGTCATCAAGTGCTGGGTCCGCCCGGCGTCCTCACGCCAACTCAAACAGCCGCGAGGACGGAGCAGGACAGAAGACTCTCTTTATAAAAGCATGACAACGTGATGCCGTATTGTGGCGTTCAATTACCGGCACTGCGTCCCTGGAACAACTAAGCTTTAGAGGGTAGCCTTACAAGCAACACACATTGGCAATATAACACCTGAGCAGGAACAGAGGCTAAAGCTAACCACATGATCAATAAGCCAATTAACTTTAGTTTACACACCGTTGCAGTAAACATTTATATGTTTAATTTGCCTTGATTTAAATCACCCTCGTCACATTGCCGCATTTCGAATGAGACATCTACAAAAGCATTAGCCGGTGTCAGAGGGGTTTCGTTTCTTTCCCTAGAAGATAGAGATTTAAACAAACATGTCTCCTTGGCTCCCTGTGCGAGGCTGTAGAGACACTCCCAGCCTCTGCCCGTCTGTAAGCCAAGGAGTTAGAGAAATGTAAAAAACGACTTTGGCGTGCCAGAGGCCACACCCGTCTTGTTTAGCGTTTGGAAGACAGACAGGAAGCCGAGGAGGAAGTGCCTCAACCAAACTGATCTGCTTGCCGTCTGTCAGACGAGCAGGGGGGGGGTTGGGGGAGGGGGGGCCAGGCTGGTTACCTCCCCTGATTAATTAGCCGTCTTTATCTGACAGGACATGTTTGATCTGATTAAAGCCTGCGGGAGAAAGGCCCTGCTTCCGACGTCAAAACAGGGGAAAAGAGTGGCGCTCTCTTTCTCTCCTTTTACCAGGAAGTCAATTATCAGCCTGCAGTGCAATTGCACAACAGCTCTTTCTTTGGGGTTTTCCAGCAACCGGATTTCGCCGATGAATGAGACTTAATTAATTCAACTGAATGGGGGCAGGGTGGGGATTCTTGTTTTTCACTGCGCACATATTTTTGCCGTCTGAAAGTCTTTTACTGCATGAAAAAACCCTCCATCATTTCTAATTTTTTTTTACTAGATTCCTTAATAACTTTGAGGGGAATTTTGCTAAGGATTACGTCGTACGAATATCACGGTCAAAGACAATGTTTAAATTAAAGATTTAGGTTGCGCAGTACATTGCTCGCAACAAACGCAACGAGTTCCAACCGAGCGTGCTCCTCAAAGTATGCTCGGTGAACGTGCACCGCAAGGGCCCCACATGCATGCGTGTGTACTTGTGTGGGACTGTAATAGCGGTTTGCATGGGCTAATAGAGGAAAGCCTTGGTTTGCAGAGGGATTATCATAAGGGGTGGTGGGATGGTTGGGGGATGGGGCGGTGATTCTGCCCATCTCTTTGATGACGTTCTGCACCACAAAGCCCTCAATTTCCAACTGGAGAGGTGAGGGGAGGTGTGCAAATGGGAGCATTATGACAGCGGGTGAGATGGGCCGGCCCGTTCCACACAGAGATTTAATTTCCTTTAATGTCACCCGTCGCACGTGCTCAGCTGTCAGCCAATGAAAGAAACAGTAATTTGGCATCTTGTGTGTGTGGCTGTGTGCGTGTGTTTTTTATCATGCAACGGTGTGTTTCAGTATGTGTGTGTGTGTTTGTGTATATGACCGAGCGATGGTGTCGTTGAGCGTGTGTGTGTCTGTGGGTCGGTGGGTGTGTACGTGTGTTTAAGTATGTGTGTCTAAATATGATTGTGTGATAGTGTGTGTGTGTGTGTGTATGTGCCCCATATCCCACTGCGATAATCATTGGGCATGCCTGTTTGTAATCCCATTCTCAAATGCGGTGTGTGTGTCTGTATTCGTCTGTATTTGAGTCAATCTTCGCATGTGCTTGTGTGCGTATGGGGGTTTTGGTTTCCCAGTCAACAGAGCAAGCTGAGGTGTATGGCTGTGCGGTCTGTGTGTAGGTGTGTGTCTGTGTGTGTGGGCTGTTGTCAGTGTCTCTGCACCATTAAGCAGTGTTGTAGAAGGTTAATGGAAAGCTCCAGGCACCGCTGGCCCTTTGATGAGCGTAATTCCTTCACCTTGCCATCAGGAGGAGGGGACAAATCTGTATGTGTGTGTGTTTATGCAGCAAAGTGTTTTGAAATATATGTGTCCGTGTGTGTGTTTGTGTGTTAGAGTGTGTGTGTGTGTTTGTGGGCATTTGGGACAGCAGCTCGTGTCAGTTTGTGCGACACATAGGCCCTCATGCCACAGATGATGATGCACACACACACACACACACACACACACACACACACACACACACACACACACACACACACACACACACACACACACACACACACAAACTCCCCCTCTGCTCTGTTAAGCCCTCCCTATAGTTTGTGTGGTGAATATTACCAAGCTGTAAGGCTATTAAGGAGAGTGTGGGGGGCTATTAGCAAAGAAAAATAAAGGATGGGACCGGTAGGTCGATGCCAAATAGGAGTGATAGACAGCACAGGCAAAATAGGCCAGGAGCAAAAGAAAAAAAGGGGCAAAGAGACAGGGACAAAGAGTCAGACAGAGCTGGAACAAGGGCGAAACCAGTGATGGACGGACAAATATGGGCAGAGAGAGCTGAAAAGAGAGAGAGAGAGTGAGAGAGAGAAAGTAGGAGAGAAGGAGAAAGAGAAGGAGAGAGGGAGAGAGAGAAGAGAGAACAAAGTGATGGATGACGGACTGATCATACACATTAAAGGAGGCCCCTGTCTGCTTTAGGGGAGAAACACATCAGGCCCTTAGAAGTCGTACATGACCGCCTTTAGGGCCCCTGGGGCTGTATCCAGTTGAGCTGATAAAAGGTAGACAGATAGATATTGTGTCTTCACTGGGGTCACTGCGCTCCACACTGCGCTGAACGCTGTGCCGATGCTCCGGGTTCATCCACCCTCTCTCTCTCTCTCTCTCTCTCTCTCTCGCCCTCTCTCGCCCTCTCTCTCTCTCTCTCTCTCTCTCTCTCTCGCCCTCTCTCTCTCTCTCTCTCTCTCTCTCTCTCTCTCTCTCTCTCTCTCTCGCCCTCTCTCTCTCTCTCGCCCTCTCTCTCTCTCTCTCTCTCGCCCTCTCTCTCTCTCTCTCGCCCTCTCTCTCTCTCTCTCTCTCTCTCTCTCTCTCTCTCTCTCTCTCTCTCTCTCTCTCTCGCCCTCTCTCTCTCTCTCTCTCTCTCTCTCTCTCTCTCTCTCTCTCTCTCTCTCTCTCTCTCCCTCTCTCTCTCTCCTTCCCTCTCATGTCAACATGCCTTTCGTGGAATCGCCGCCTCTTCCTTCTTCCCCTCACTTTCCTCATCCCACCCACTCTGTCTCTCGTCTATCTTTCTTCTCTCATGCGCTAGCCCCGCTATCGTCTTCCTCTCTCTTGCGAGCGTCAGTCTTTCCTCACTTTCTTTGTTTATAGACCCCCCCCCTCCTCCCCATCTCATACTCCGCTTACCCCCGCACACTCCCCATGCGCTCTCAGATAAACCTTTCTTCGTTTTCTCCTCCCACCCATCTCTCTCCCTTGTTCCTTTCTCGTCTCTCACCTCCTGCGTGTTTTTCTTGCGGGAGTCTCTCTATTCCCTCACCGTGTCTCTTTCTCTCTCCCTCTCTCTGTCTCCCTTTCTTCATGTCATCCTGGGGCTCTGAAGATGGTGTAATTGGCTGTACAGGGGCCACCTTGCCACCCCTACATACACCTCTCTACAGTATTCAACCCAATTCTTATCGGTAAACCTCTCTCTTTCTCTCTTCCTCTCGCTGTCTAACTCTCTCTCTCTCGGTCTCACTCTTCCTCGGTCTCTCTCTCTCTCTCTGTTCTCTCTCTCTCTCTCTCTCTCTCTCTCCTTGTACTGCCCGCCAGGTACGCAGGCTCTGACCTATTGTGTAGTTAAGTAACTACCTGGCCTCGAGGGACCTAGTTACCACCAGTCACACTCACATCAAGCCCCTCTGGCTCACATTGCCAGATGAAGAACTTAAATGGTATAAGTATAAAGTATTTGCTAAGTCAAACAACTTTTTTTCTTCTTCTTTATTTTGTCTTTAGAAGCTGTGTACCGTTTTGCCAGCACCTTAATAGGGGGCTTTGGCTGTGAGGTAACACACACACACACACACACACACACACACACACACACACACACACACACACACACACACACACACACACACACACACACACACACACACACACACACACACACACTCGTTAAAAGATGAAGTAGAGTTGAAGTCAGAGTGCCAGAGAGAGATGTCTCATCTGCTGACCCCAACACCCTACCCTGCACCCCCTTCTTTTCCTGTCACCAGCGACAAGCAAATAGCCGGATCAGTGGACACCACTCTAGATTGTTGCTTTATAGACTCCGTTAAAAACACTCTGCTCCGGAGTGCGTTTCCCCGTGTTCAATTCACCGTGACACTCCAATAACTGACGACGAGCCATCTCCAGCCTTCCCGTCGTGCAGTGTGTCTGCAGCACAGCGTGTGTCCGTCCCACGCAAAATATACCTTACATATATACCTTACGCCTCACTACGTACAGGCTTACAAACATAGATAAAGGCAAACATACATACATATTAAATGCAGACATACAAGCTAGGACGCAAACACGCACACAGACTACACACTGCTGACTGCTAACATCTGACTGAATATAGC
>NC_044069.1:10917239-10934739 GCF_902167405.1 Gadus morhua
CCAAAGTCCTCCTTCGTTCCTAAGCCTAAATACATGTTTAATGAGTTCAAAGTTAGATAGAGCGAAAGGGAGGGGTGGTAAAGGCGCGCCCGCTCAGGCAGAAGTAGGCTACTACGCGGGGCTGCGTCTGCTCGAGTAGGCATGCGAACGTACCCGAGACGTAAACACACGCACGCGAATGTTCAACGCACACACAAACTTGAGCTTGACGTAGGCAATCTATTTTCTTAGGGTGAGGTGACACATGTAAGCACTTAAAAAAAAGGCAGAGAGAGATGGCGCGAGGCGTTGTGCGATGGCGTCATCAGAACACACCGACGGTTTATTTTCCTGCACGTTCTGTCAGCCGCACAATAGAGGCGTAACGCAATCTACACCTCTGAATGTTACGCCGCGCCGAAGAAAATAGCATACGTTGCGGTGGCTGCGCTGCGAACACACACATCATCATAATAATAATAGTAATAATAACTACCCTGGGTTATGGATTCATTTGTTTTACCTTAATGTTGCCACTGCTCACTGCGAGGAAAACAGTATGGCTTCCATGAGGGACTATGGTAGCGCGGGGAATATATCATGTGTCTAACTCTAAACACAAATACGTTCCCCATGCATGCACGCTCACACAGCCCTTTGCCGGGGAAATGATACAAATATGCCAGACAATGTGGTGCGCGAGAGGCCCGGAGACATTGAAATATATATTGGAGAATTATTTCTCGACGGAAAACGGCAACAACGTGAAGTAATAAAAAAAGAACGAGAAAAAAAAAAGAGTAATAATGGGAGTGTTGTATTGAGGCACAGGGGGTGGGGCAGGCTGTGTGTGAGTGTGTGTGTGTGTGGGGGGGGGGGGGTGTTAAAAAAACAACATTTCATGCGATGTCACTCAAGATTACGGTAGGAAGCCAGGCCGGTCTGCGGCGGTCTGTGGGCAACTCTGGGCTGCTGACAGGCGTGCAAACCGACAGGCTTTGGGTGAAACACGAATCATTAAGTAGCACATAGGATTCAAACCCAGAACCTCTCCCCTGGGAGTTGAACAACTTCACAGACATCACTCTCCTACCCTCTAAAACAACTCAAGGACCCCGTTCCTAAAATACAAAGAAAATGCAAAAAATGGGGCTGCAAATGAGCGGTCATGGTGTGTGTGTTGGTCCTAGGTGGAGCGGCGTGACACGATTTACAAAGAAAGGTCTACCTGTCTCGGTTTAATGACCCCCTGAATGGACTGGGCCATTCAGGCCCCGATTAGGAGGTGAGATAATGTGTTTGCTATGGAGCTCCATCACACAGCGGGTAACCCGGGGATAATGATCATCATCATCATCGTGGCTATGATGATCCTATCGTCCAGATAACGTCCGGAAAAACCGCATCGGCATGCAGTGCTGGAGATTGGAGTGATTCGCCGCCGTGTATAACTTCCTCCTGAGCCCTTAGTGGGGTGTTTGCCTGCCAGAAAGGCTGGGGTAGAGTTTCTTAAAGTCTGTCTTCCCCTTCATGGGGAGTGTTCCAACTCTACGGTGTCAGATAAGATATGCTAAGACTTTATTCATCTAGAAAGAAATTGCAGTGACAGCAGCTCGAGGTAAGACAGTGTGGGAACAAAGAAAAAATTATTAAGGATTGCAGTAGAAATACACATCATACATAACGTAGTTCCAAGTAAAACAAGAATTAGGACTTGGGTGTACCGGTTTGATAGGTTTAGGCTATTAAAGGCATTGCATTAAATTTCCCCTCTATGCACTTAAACACGTGGTAAGAACAAACGACTCTATTGGCTGAATTAATTAGAACATTTGGCATCTTGAGAGAATCTTCATGAAGGACTGCCAGAGCATATTGCTCAAAAATAGGCTGTCGTAAAACTAAGCAAAGCATAAAAAGTGAGATATACTGTGCTAATCTGCCACTCCTTTAGCAAATAGTCTCGGCTCATCGCTGTGTTATCTAGGCAGCATCTAATGAGTTCTTAATCTGAGTGTGTCTGCATCATTAACACAGGCTGTTGTTTTCAAGCTGTAACACTCCAACAAGCCTTTCATCTTACGTACGGATAGGGTGTGTATGTACCGGTATGTGTGTGTGTGTGTGTGTGTGTGTGTGTGTGTGTGTGTGTGTGGGTGTGTGTGTGTGTGTGTGTGTGTGTTAGTGTGTGTGTGTGTGTGTGTGGGGGTTTGTTGGTTTTTATGTGAATGTGTGAGCAAGTGAGAGTGAGTGTGTGTACGTCTGCGTGGGTATGTAAGAATCTGTATTTGTATAATGTATACATGTACACGTATAATTATGTAAAATTATGTAATTTCTATGCATGTTAATTGTGAATCTGTGAAATCTGGGAACCTTTCGGCCAAGCAGTTCCCAACAGAAAAAGGAATAAGTGAAATGTAATGCAATACATTTAAGAAAATGTGCCACATTTACACATCCAAACATAGACTATTTGATGTAGCAATAGCTCACGATCTCCCCGGATGAGAGACAGAGAGAGTGAGAGAGTGAGTGAGAGAGACAGAGAGAGAGACGAAAATACATTTAATGAGGGGACATATCTTAGAACTGGAAAGTCAGTACAAGTTGAGTGTCACGGACGATTTTGCGCCGTCTATAGACTGGCATTAAGAATCCCAGAGAACTAATGTGGGCAGAGAGCATACGGTTGAATGTGTGGGGAGAGAGTGAGAGAGAGAGAGAGAGAGAGAGAGAGAGAGAGAGAGAGAGAGAGAGAGAGAGAGAGAGAGACTCACACAGAGAGGGACAGGGCATGGTCGAGAGAGATATGCAGCAGTAGAGGTCTAAGTTAGACCCTTTAACCATTTAAAAATAAATAAAACCCAAGGTCTTCCAGGGGCTTCCATTGAAAAACAACTGCAATCGCTAGCAGCCGCTCACAGTGCTTGCAGCTAGCCCAGATGGCTAGGCACTGATGATGTCATGATAGCAGAAGCTACACTGGTGGCCTGCAGGTGTCAAACAGGATGTCATACCAACATGTTCTCCATGTGTTTTTTTCTCCATAGAGACAAACAGAAAGAGAGGGAGAGAGAGATAGAGATAGAGAGAGACACACTTCTTTTGGTAAAATCATGGCAATTTCTATTTTTCCCGCTAACGCACACACAAAGATACGCACATCACAATGGTGTATACATGCAGTCTATTCCTGGGAGTATACAAAGCGTGATGGATGGCCCATACATCCAACCAAGGAATAGTCAACAGAGACAAATGGAAAGAGGGCTTTGTTTGTCCACCCCACACATCTTATTGTTAACCTGACCCTGCCAATGTGTCTGGGTGGTGCAATCGCCCAGACCGCTCTTACATATGCCCTCCCTCCCGCCCCCAAGTGAGCAGGGCAGTGGTTTTGCTTAAGTCTTTGCAGCTGTCGCAGTGTGCAATCGTGTTCTGGGGCCGGGTACTCGAGTGCTTGTTGTTGTTGTTGCTGCTGGTGTCGTCATCGGCACGGCCTTTTAGCACCAGTGCGTTGTAGCTTTCTTCAAGAAGAAACACAGCACTGTTGGCTCTCTCGCTCCATCTCTCCCCCCCAACACACACACACAAACACACATCCATAATTAGAGTAATGGAGGTCGGATGATGCTGCCCTCATTGGTTGGGAATGCCGAAAGGGCTATGGGGCTTTCTCTGAGTGAGATAATCAGAGAGAGTGAGGCGAAGATTTTTTTTGACAGTTTTATTTATGAAATTGATATTTTCTGCCATTATTACTTTGCTTCTGGTCGTGTGGACTCTTATTTCACTTTTCTGCTGTGTCTATGTCAATTTACTTTTTCCATGGCAATAAAGACCTTCAAATCTTTAGAGAGAGGAAGAGAGAGAGAGATTTACGTGTGAGTGTCACGCATATCATTTAATAAAATCACAGGGATCCCGTTCAAACACACTTACAAACGCAGATGTGCTGTTGATTGCTGGCAACGTAGGAAGTGCGATGCATTCAACCAAACCAACTAGTACCCAATAAAATCAACCAAAAAATGAGATTTTCTGATGAATTAGCTGCATGGCTTGGCTTTGACACACCGCTACTGCAGTACTCTGCAGCGTTTCATCTGTTCATATTGCATGAAGGAAGGTGGATACACACTTGCCCACTAAGGGCTGGAATATTAAAGGTTAGAATCTCTCAGTATGAGGGCAAGTTTCATTTAAACCCTGCCCCAAGCATATTCCCATAACAAGAAGAGGGAACCAAAAAACCTGGACGTGTGTGTGTATGTGTGTGTGGATCTGTACCTGTGTTTGTATATATCTGTATATGTGTGTGTGTGTATCTGTATATGTGCGTGTATCTGTTTATGTGTGTGTGTGTGTCTGTAGGTCTGTGTGTATATGTGTGTGTGTGTGTGTGTCTGTGCGTGTGGCTGTAGGCATCTGTGTGTGTGTATATCTGTAAGTGTGTGTGTGTGTGTGTGTGTGTGTGTGTGTGTGTGTGTGTGTGTGTGTGTGTGCATGCGTGCATGTGTGTGTTTGTGTGAGAGAGCCAAGAGGAAGACGGTGAGGGCGGGTATATTCTGCTGAAAGTCATGGCTGAAAGTCAGGCTGATTGTTTGCTGTTTGTGTGTGGTGGCTCGCTGGTGCGTGGGAACAGTGTTAGATTCCCCGCAGGCGGTACTAACTTAATGAAGGAGGGAGAAACACATACAAACACACACACACACACACACACACACACACACACACACACTCTGGGAGCCGTTGGGGGCGTCCTCATCTGCCCCGGGCCCGAGGGAATCCCAGCTCTGTGCATCATGGCCTCCTGATCAACAGGGGGCAGTGTTGCTTTCTTGTGTTTGTTCCGGTTTTTGTGCAAGTGTACTGGTGTGTGTTCGCGTGCATGAGTATGTATGTATGGATGAGTACATGAGTGTATGGATGAGAGTAAGGATGAGTGCATGAGTATATGTGTGTATAAATGAGTGCATGCATGAGTTTATGTGTGTTTGCATGGGTGTATGTGCGTAAGCATGTGTGTATGCATGAGCGAATGCATGAGTGTATGTGTTTTGCATTAGTGTGTGTGTGTGCATGAGTGTACTTGTATGTATGCATGAGTGCACGAACGAGTGCAGGTGTGCGTGCACACGCGGGCGTGCGCAATACGGCTTTGTCTGTGCTTTGTTTATTCAGTTAAGGAGCCGCAACAGCGTGAAGTCAATGGAGGTTGATTTAATTATCTCCACCGTCGCTGGCGCTACGCCTCCCACCCCCACCCCCACCCCCACCCAATCCCCCCCGCCCGTCTCCCGTCTCTGCGAAAACTCATTTTCTTCCATGCGTCGGGCCTGAGTGCAGTCCTTGACGACAGCTCGGCGACGGAGCCGGAACACCGCGGGGAGGGCGAAACATGGGGGCAGCTCACTGGGAAAGCATTAGTTCGCTCTACATATTCCTTCCTGGCCTACGTTTTTGAAATGCTCGCGAAATTCTGGCGTGGGATAAATACGGGCGAGTTTCAGAGCGAGCGAGCGAGTGCCTCGTTCTCTCCGGTGCGAGTCTGTCAGAGGACCACTGGCCTTCCCAAGATGCATCAGAGATCTCTTTGCGTTACAGAGAGTAATTAGCGTAGCACAGCCTGGCGTCCTCCCCAGCTGACACACACACACACACACACACACACACACACACACACCCCTACACACACACACACACACAACTCATTTGATTCCACTAGCCTGTTTTTAGTTCTCTACACATTTTTTTCTCCTACATTGGCGGACTTCCCGTGCCCTATATTCATCCCCCTCTCAGCCCTAAACTCTTAACTCATGGAGAAAACGACAGTGTGTGTGTGTGTGTGTGTGTGTGTGTGTGTGTGTGTGTGTGTGTGTGTGTGTGTGTGTGTGTGTGTGTGTGTGTGTGGGGGGGGGAATGTTGAGTAATAAAGTTCTTGCTGCAGTGGGTGTTTTTTTCAGGGTTCTTTTTCCGCACATTATTTTGTGAATGTAATGTCTTTTCCTGCTGTTGTTTCCCAAGGTTGGCTCTAATGAGGGATGGGCTAATGAGATGCAAGGTGCTGCGGTGACTTCCTGATGAAGGCAGTAGGTCAGGATGACACCTGTGCTCGCTCTCTCTTTCCTTCTCCCTCGCCCTCTCTCTCTTCTCCCCCCTCTCTCTCTCCCCCCTCTCTCTCTCCCCCCTCTCTCTCTCTCTCCCCAGACAATGACAGCCCCGTGCGGCACGCTGCCTCTTTCTCTTCTCTGCCCGCGGCCTCCACCCCCACCGTGACTAACAGGGCCACACAAAAAAGGTCATTCAGACGGCTGTAAGAAGCAGATGTATCATTTACTGAGAGATGGATGACAACATGTCTCGGCGAGCAACACAAAAAAAGAAAAGAGCAGGAGAAAGAAAGGGGGAAAAAAAGGGCTTATTTTGGACCAGAGCAAACTGCTGCTACCCACTGTCTCCACCACCAACACTGTTTCCCCCACCACCACCACCACCACCGCTCACTGCTCCGTCTTCAATAACCACCACCACCACCACCACCACCACGGCTACCCTCCCCACCCCCCACCCTCACACCTTGCCAATTCCCTCTTGAGTGAGCAGACATGGTACAACTGCCACTTAAGCTGCAAAGGAAATTGCTCCTCAGAATAGTAGAAAATACTCTGGGCCATCGGCGGGGCGGTGGGGGAGAAGAAATGGCTCTATTCATTTCCCCTGGAATAGGGTGTAAAGGAAACTAAAGAGACAGATCTGGGGAATGAAGATTGGCATGCCAGAGTGCCGTCTTATCGGTCAATAGGGGAGGGGGGGGGGGTTTCTTCAACAGTCCCATGGTTAGGGTCCTGCCTGGTAGACGTGTGTTTTTGTGTGTGTGTGTGTGTGTGTGTGTGTGTGTGTGTGTGTGTGTGTGTTTGTGTGTGCGTTTGTGTCTCTATTGCAGTACAGTATTACAAATCTTCCAGCAGGAATCCGTATGGGATACGGTAATTTTTTCAATCTGCTGATCAACGGGTTCCAGGTGATGTCTTGGCTTTATCAAGTGTGCATATTGGAGGGGAGAATATCCCTCTGTGGTTATGGTTACGATAATTACTAGAGTGGTACACCATTATACACCGAATCTCATCACAACACTTAGCAGTTGGATTACCATTTAGGCACGTTACACTCCATTACTAATATGAATTTGGTGTCATAAAATCCGAGCAAAATAAACAAACCGAAATGATAGAGATCTTATTTTTTTCTTCAACCAATTGACTGATTTTTTAGAAATTCCATTTGAGCATCCATTCTCATTTTGGAGATTAGCAAGGAAGCTAATGTTGTCAGATTAGATAGTAGACACAGTACAAAGCGTTTCAAAAACTATTTTCTTTAATACCCTACAGTGTAACATTATACTGTTATACTATATACATTACAGGATAACACTGTACTGTTAGGCTAGTTAACAGTACGGTACAACATTACGCTGTGACTTTGAGGAGGCTAGGGGGGGTTCTAGAATACCTTACAATGTAACATTATAGTGTTATTGTATTGTATTATCGTGTACTAAATTCATTACACGATAACGCAGTACTGTTATGCTATATAACAGTACAGTAACATTACATTATGAGGAGGCTTTGAGGAGGCTGTGGGGGTTATAGAAGGCCTTAAACTGCCACAATACACTTTAATGCTGTATAACATTACAGTCTAACCCGGCACAATTGATCATTAAAGCATGACTTTGAGGAGGTTAGGGGGCTAAACCAGCAGGCCTAACGCTGAGTGACAGCCCCTCGCTGGCTTGTTGGACCAAAGTAGCGTCGGCTAGCGCTACCACGGCTCAGACAGCTGCCAGGGACGACGGGGACCCCCGGACCCCTGACGCCTTCCTCAGCCACCCAGAAACAGAGAGGGCCGGGCCCTCGTCCGGGGGCAGACGGAGCAGAGGAGTGGAGAGGCAGACACACCGCTGGGACTTCCACACCGCTTGCTAGCGTTTAATTTAACCTGCTTGACGGGTGAGCGTGCGCATTAGCTTGATATCCGCCGCTGTGGACGGAGCCAGTTGGCAGCAGGCTAGCTGGCAAATTAGCACCGGAGCCATTGAGTTGCAGTGTCTCCTGATTAGCGGGGAGTTTACGCTTGAAATAGATGTATGTGTATTTCTTCTTTGTATGATTATATTATCCTTTCACACGCGGCTAGATGATCGCTTTTTAATTAGCCCTCGCAATAACCGATGACCTTGAACAAGGAGGTTATTAATAAAAAAAAGGGCGGTTTAAACAGGCCCCCTGAAATGGAATGGGACTGATTAAGGTGGCGAGTTCACAGGGCTTAGCGATCTAATCTAAATAAATACTATTATCCCGAATTCATTCAGACATCAAAAGGCTAACATCGAAATACGAAAAAACCAAAGTCTAGACTCCAGGATATGAATACTCTGTAGTACCTCATAGAGTCGGGTCCGTTTAGCGCCGCGAGTAAACAGCCGAGCTGGCTGAGAGCGGTTCGAGCCGCGGAGACAGGAAAGCGTTCCTGCGTCGCCGGTAACGATTCCGCCCAGACTGTGTGAAAGCCACCACGGGTCCTCCCCGAGCCGTCACAACACGGCGCTCCCGGGCCTGCCCCCCCCCTCCCGGGACTCATTAAGGGGGGAAGAGGAGAACGACTCGAATAACACAAAGGCTGCAGTGTGTCAGCGACAAGTACTGAAACACCCTCTCTAGCCCCCCTTATCTCGGCTTCAGGTGCATTCGGGGACATGGTGGGGCGGGGGGGGGGGGCTGGGTAGGGTTGCGAAGAAATGGAAAGGGGTAGGTGGGTGGCGAATGGGGGGGGGGGGGGGGGGGGGGGGGAATCACTGGCAGAGGAAAAAAAGAGTAAGATACTAGGTATGGCAGAGCGTGTGCCTTCAGCTGATGCTTGGAGAGACTCACAGCGGGGCCTGCCAGCTAGGACGTGGCAAGCACAGCACATAGTGGTATAGTTGATCACCCTGATCTACGGAAGGCAACCATGCAGCGATCCTAAACGGCATAGTATTGTTTGCAGTACATAGTGTTGACCGAGCACCAAATCTGCCTTCCATAAATTGTATTGTAATATAAAACGATCAGATTATGCTAAGTAGACGTATCCATGAAACTTTTATTTTTACCAGCCAACTGAGATAGGCAAGTTAATTGCATTCCATCACGTAAAAGGTGGAGGGTGGGGGTATGCTCAATGGTTTAATAACTTCCATTATTTGAACTCAGTTTGAGTGCCATTGAGCAAGGTTACCGTTGATTCCTGAAATGGGATGGCGGGCTCGCTGGTGTGTATTGACATGTTAAGCACATACCTGTCTCTCTAAGACTCACAGGGCAAATCATAAATACACTTGCTGTCATGCAGGAAGTTAAGACCTCTATTGTGTAAAAAACAAGAGATTTTCTACAGAACTTTGAAGCTTTGTGTGCATTCAAAATTTAGTGTGTATAATTAAGTGGCTTCTAGCGCAAACGTACTAGGCAGAAATGGAAATTAATATTCAAAGTATAAGTGAAAATAGGAATCGTTGAATATCCGTTAACTTTGATTGAGCCCTTTACCCTTAAAATAGAGATTTCGCTATCACCCTGGTAAGCTTTTGACAATCGTTTTAAAGACCAAATAACTAAACACAGTTTATAAATCTACAAAGGGGCCTCATCACTTGACAATTACCTACTTGTATGTTGTAGATGAGAGCAACCCTTTGGAGGTACCTCCTGAATTTCCCCAAGGGGATGAATAAAGTATCAATCAATCTACTGGCACCTTACAGACCGGTGCAGTCCCCTGTAGCTTCTCCTATGTCATTGGATATAAAGGGATGGGGGTGGGGGGGTTGGGGTGGTCATTTTCTACCTTACAGCTAGATGCCACTAAGACCTACACACTTCCTCTTTAAGCAATAGTGCATATTTTTACACTGTATAAACCGTACACTATTTTATAACCTGCCCAGGGACTAGCAATGGCCAACTCGGTTGTTTACAGTCATGTCATCAATGTGCACTGTCCTGGTCAAATGAATGAATAAATCAAATAACACTTCATTTTTCACAGAGTGGTGTGACTTTTCATAAGGGGTTTCACGGCAATCGACAAAGAAGAAAGATATCAGTAGTATGTCGAGTCCCCAAAGCGCGAGACGAAGATGTCTCTCCGGCTCTCCCTCTCCCTCGTTCTCATTCTGTCTTGCCCGCTCTCCCGCTCTCCCTCTCCATCTCTCGATGTCTTTCTCTCACAGACCCCCACCATTTACATTCTCCTAAACCTCCGCCTTTCATGTCAAGCCTCCTTTCAATATCAAAGCGCCTTTTGAGAGCCTCTGGTGGAATGATAACAGAGAGCAGGGCTACTTTAGTCGGAACCCAAGATCTTGGAGAGAGAGAGAGAGAGAGAGAGAGAGAGAGAGAGAGAGAGAGAGAGAGAGAGAGAGAGAGAGAGAGAGAGAGAGAGAGAGGAGGGTGAGTGAAAGAGAGAGAGAGAGAGAGAGAGAGAGAGAGAGAGAGAGAGAGAGAGAGAGAGAGAGAGAGAAAATGAGAATGAGAGAGGGAGAGAGAATGAAAGAGGGAGAGAGAGTGAGAGAGGGAGAGGGGGAGAAAGAGAGGGGGGGGAGTGGGGAGGACACAGCATATCCCTTCCCTCATTTAAGTGACACCAGCTCTCAGGAATGAGTGCTTTATTAGCATTGGGGCTCAACATCAGAGGCGAGTGGCGGCAGACACACAGCGACGTGGTCCTGACGGCGGGGCAACGTGAAATCTCCATGAAACGGATTCCCCTGAGTTCCTCACTGACTCCTTTGTCCCCCTTGGCCCCCGGTGTCTGCCACGTGTCCGTCATCTTCCACAATGCTAGTCCGCGCAGGCCGCTTGCGTCGGTCCCCAGCGGACGCGGGTCGCAGCCCAGCGCCCCGTCTATTCACCCCCGGATTTGCAGATTTTTGACGGAACTGCTGATTCGTAGCTTATCCGTCTCGGCACATTGATCTAGCTGAATTCTTTATGTTTACCCTGTGTTTAGCGAGGCTTTCTGTTGGATATTTTAGCTGCACCTGACGAAATGGTGTGCTGAACTTGTTTGTGTGTGTGTGTGTGTGTGTGTGTGTGTGTGTGTGTGTGTGTGTGTGTGTGTGTGTGTGTGTGTGTGTGTGTGTGTGTGTGTGTGTGTGTGTGTGTGTGTTTGTGGGGGGGGGGTGGCATGTTGGTTTGTGTGTTTCTGTGAGTGTGTTTGCGTGTTCATGTGTGTGTCAGTATGCCTGTGTGTGTGTGAGTGCGTGCACGTGGGTGCTCATGTGTTCAAGCTGTGTGGTTAGAGAGCACCTGCAAGCTGTTGTAGATAAACAGCCTGTTTAGGATTACTAGACAGAATGCAGCACTCATGCCAAGTTTTGTGCGTGTATATGTATGTGTTGGGGTGTGTGTGTGTATGTGTGTGTGTGTGTGTGTGTGTACTTGCACTTGTGTGTTTGTGAGTGAGTGTGTGTGTGAGTGAGTGTGGACAAACTCAGTGTGTGCCTATGTATGACTTCATTTATATATGCATATGTTCGAGTGCAGCAGAAGACACATCCGACAGCCTGAGAGAATGTTGGGTGGGTGACCTCCTCGGCAAACGCCATAATCCCGGTCTCCAAAGAGATGTAAACAGAGCTCGTCTGAGGACACATTGCTTCAGATGGGCCTGCAACGGTTTTAGAGAAGGTCAGGCCAACCACACGGCTAAATTTAGAAGGAATCCATGTTTACCGCACATGTTGATGAAAGGCTCTTTTCTTCTGTTTCGGTTTATTTATTTTGCCTTGACGTCGTAAATTAGACTTAACTTATCCAGCTATTTGTGTGTGTGTGTGTGTGTGTGTGCATGCTGTGGCTTTTCGTTTTATTTTCCTTTCTCCGTATTCTAATACTAGTCTGCGCCGTTACATTCCATTGTGACCCATTTCTGTCAAATATCAGCAATGTTCACGATATCCGAAAGCAACAAACAAACAACAAACAAAGACATTACTACTTAGTCAGTTTTCTGTCAGCTCTCTCTCTTTCTCTTTCCCTCTCCCTCTCTCTCTCTCTCTCTCTCTCTCTCTCTCTCTCTCTCGTTTCTCACGCCCATTCTGTTCTGTTCCCCACTCAATGCTGTGTCAAGGGCCCAGAACAGTTCACAGAGGACTTCCGGTGGAAGTGGACTGGAAGTTCCTGGAATATCTGGGACATCGGAGCAACTATTCACTGGACCTGGGGGAGAGGGTGTTAGCAAGGGGAGAGAGAGTCGGGGGGTGGTGGTGGTGTGGTTGGGGTTGGGGTTGGTGGTGTCGGAATGAAGTGGGAGTTGTTTTGGACTGGAGTGAGGGGTGAAAGCACCATGAGGGGTTAGTCTTTCGAAAACCGAGAACAAGACCATGGACTGTGTGTGGATATGTGTGTGTGTGTGTGTGTGTGTGTGTGTGTGTGTGTGTGTGTGTGTGTGTGTGTGTGTGTGTGTGTGTGTGTGTGTGTGTGTGTGTGTGTGTGTGTGGTGATTTAGAGAGGTCCCTGGTAATTTCTAAATCAACAAGCTTTGTGTCTTTTTTCAGTGGTGCTGCTCGACTTTCATCCTGTTGTCTTCTATGTGATCTGTGATCCACATGTGGGCTAACAGATTTCTTTCCCCTGCGTGGGCCTAAAATATGTTCCGTCCCATCTTCTTTTTTTCCACTGTGTACACAGGATGGAGGAGTTGAAGGCGAATTGATTGTAAGCATTAGAAAAAGTGCACAACATTAACTTTCTAAAATGGTAATCGCTGTCAGTTTGGAAGTAAAGTTGTCGAAATAAATAATGAACACTGATCTCTAACACACCCACACATATACACTCACGCACGCCTGCACGCACACACACATACACCAAACACACACACGCACACACACTACACTACACACAGATGCACGCTCGCCTGCAACCACACACACATACACCAAACACACACACAGACACTGCTCGCCTGCAGGCACACACACATACACCAACCACACGACACACACTACACACAGATGCTATACACCCGCACACTATACACACCCACCCCTGCCACTTTTCATACATCATCAACACCCTTCTCCTCCATGTTCCCCCAGACCAGGTCCTGGGAAGATATGCCAGAGCGGTGGTGGCAGAGTGCTATCTCGGCTGGGCTGTTTGCCTCCTGCACTGCCTGCACTGTACATCCCAACATAATTCCCCGTGTCGGCCTACATTAGCAGGATCCCTTCAGAGCTGACACGGAGCAGACACTGCCCTTGCACGGCGATGCTGTTATACATCCGCACCAGGACAGGTGAACACGTGGAGGCTAGGAAGAGAATAGCATTTTATAGTTTCTCCCGGCAGGAACCAAGCATCTCTTTCCAGTGTCCCCCCCCCTTTCCCCCCTCCACTGCTCTCCGGCAGTAAACATCACTTAAAAGCGAGGGACGGGAAAAAAAGAGAAGAAAAATGACGGTCCCTGTCCAAAAACATGATAAGCCTACAAATCTCTTTTAGCTCAGGGAAAGGCTGGGATGTTGTCTGACAGGACGGAGGGGAACACACTATCTGGCGTCCTGTGTGGAAGCAGACCCGGGCTTGGCTCGGGGCCCGTCACTGAGCACTCGGGGACGGGAAACGCAGACCTCTGCTGCCGGAGCCAGAATGAAATCCGAGGTTTCGGAGATCCGGCAGCGTGCTGATAGGGTCGCGGAGAAACTGAGCCGTGTCGGATCCACGGAACATCGCCCAGATTTTTTAGACCCCCCCCCCCCCCATTCAAAACGACAGCATAGCATGAATAAATAAATACTAAATAAACATAAAGTGATTTTAAAACCCAATAAATACGCACTCAACCTATCAACCAGGCCTTTATGAGGCCGCGCCGGAGGAACGACAGAAAGGGACAAACAGACTAGAGGAACGACATGAGGCGGCAGAACACAGGAAGTGCGTTCCTGTCTGGGGCTTGTTTCCTGCCGTCCCCTGGCAGGACCAGGAGCAGTGGCCATCTGCTGTCTCTGTGTGTGCTGCTGCTGCTGCTGCTGCTGTATGCCACCACCGGCTTCCCTCTGAATACAGCAGCCAGACCTCACCAACAGAAAGTACAGACAGGCTGAGAGACAGGCGGGCTTTAAATCTCCACATCGCAGCCTGTCACCGTCACAGAAGTGCGCATGTGTGTGTATGTGTAGGTGTATGTGTATGTGTGGTTGTGTGCGTGTATGCGTGTGTGTGTGTGTGTGTGTGTGTGTGTGTGTCTATCCTTGTGTGTGTGTGTGTGTGTGTGTGCATCCGTGTGTGTGTGTGTGTGTGTGTGTGTATCCTTGTGTGTGTGTGTGTGTGTGTGTGTGTGTGTGTGTGTGTGTGTGTGTGTGTGTGTGTGTGTGTGTGTGTGTGTGTGTGTGTGTGTGTGTGTGTGTGTGTGTGTGAGTGGATGCGTCCTTCTGTCTACATTTAGATCGTAGGACGCCCATGAAAATCCACATTTAGATTTACGGACATCCACCTCTCCCGCTCTGGTTGTGCGTCCCCCCGTCCTGTGCAGGGGAAGTGGGCTGTGCTGTGTATCCCCTCCCCTGTGCTCCGGTATGTATCCTGTGAAGAACGCAGCGCGGCCTCACCGACGCCTGCATAAGGCGCACACTGAAGTCCTGCAAAGAAAGTCGTGCACGAGTGCACATTCACACATATTCACACATGTGGGCCCACCCAAAGACATGTGCATCTGCACAAACACGCACACTCACTACGACACACAAACACACACACTCACACACACATACAACGATGGCTCGTTTTCGACTCTCCTTGGTGGGAGGGTTGTGGGATTAGAACCCATCGCTTTGGTAATTAAAATAGCAGATGTTTCAAAAGGTTGCCCGTTGTAGCCGGATTAGTCCCGGGATGGTTGGGGGCTGGTGCTGCGGTGAGAGGCGGGAGATCCAACAGGGCAGGGCAGGGCAAGGTCAGCCTGCCTGCCATGTGAAGCCTCGGCCGGCCTGACAGGAGATGAACACCACCCAGCCCCGAGCTGTCAGGGAGCAGCCGGGGGGGGGGGGGGGGGGGGGGGAATAGTGAGACAGAGACAGGGGGAGAGAGGGGAAGGAAGGAGGGAGGGAGGGAGGGATGGATGGATGGATGGATGGATGGATGGCGTGATGGAGACGGATAGAGAGACATAGGATGGAGGAAGTGACAGGAAGATGAAGGGTGGATAAGAGAGAGGGAGAAGGGTAAGGAGAAAGAGAGAGAGAGAGAGAGGGAGGGGGTAAGGAGAGAGAGGGACAGGGCGGGGGTAAGGAGAGACAGAGAGAGTGTGCGAGAGAGAGAGAGAGAGAGAGAGACAAAAGGAAGCTAAGCAGGATGACGACAGCTATTCATGGCTGGAAAGAGCAGGTTGCTGTGTAAAGTGTCGAGGTGCCCTTGGGCAAGATCAGCTGGACCTCTTACTGCACCAAAGAAGTTGCTGGTGACCTTGCTCATCACCAACAGTGGAGAAGGAAAGTGGATGAGGCATTTATTGTTAAGAGCTTTGAGGGGCCATGCCATCCAGAAGACCTGCTCAATAGAATACAACCAATTTAGACACAGAGAGAGAGAGAGAGAGAGAGAGAGAGAGAGAGAGAGAGAGAGAGAGAGAGAGAGAGAGGGGGAGAGAGAGAGAGAGAGAGAGAGAGAGAGAGAGAGAGAGAGAGAGAGAGAGAGAGAGAGAGGGAGAGAGAGAGAGAGAGAGAGAGAGAGAGAGAGAGAGAGAGAGAGAGAGAGAGAGGGAGAGAGGGAGAGAGAGAGAGAGAGAGAGAGAGAGAGAGAGAGAGAGAGAGAGAGAGAGAGAGGGAGAGAGGGAGAGAGAGAGAGAGGGGGAGAGGGAGAGAGAGAGAGATAGAGAGAGAGAGAGAGAGAGAGAGAGAGAGAGAGAGAGAGAGAGAGATGAAAGAAATTAAATTAAAGAAAGAGAAAGGAAGGGGAGACACCAAACAGGCAGATGAGATGAACAAGGAAGGGAGAAGGAGAGAGAAAGAAAAGGAGAGAGAGAGAGAGAGAGAGAGAGAGAGAGAGAGAGAGAGAGAGAGAGAGAGAGAGAGAGAGAGAGAGAGAGAGAGAGATGGCGATGGAGAGAGAGAGAGAGAGAGACGGAGGGGGGGGGGGAGCATAATGGATATAAAAGGGGAAATTGATGGATGGATAAATGGATGAATGGATGGACGGGTGGCCGCGGGAGGGGACGGGAGATATAAATGGCGACTGCGCCGTCTCTGGATGATGCAGAGGACAAAGACGTCAATGGGAAATATGGATGGATTATTCTCTGAGGAGGACCAAGGTTGAATGGCCCTTTCAGCAGCTACAGCGGGCGGAAGGGAGTGTGTGGTTACGGTGGCTCGGTGTCATGTTAAAGAGAGCCGTTTCACTGACAAGGTCACTGATAGCAGAGGCAGCCTTGATTCTGTATTAAAAGCAACAGAGGAAGGCGAGTACAACGCTGACCTCGGCCTGCTGCTGTTCACCTGGAAGCGGCTGACTTATTCGCTGCATTTTGCTTTCTGAGACTCTGAACTCGCTTTGAGGAAGGATGAGCTCCCTCCAGTTTACTAGGATCGAACCGTCGTACCAAACGACTACAGCAGCTTCATCAAAAAGCTAATTCACTTTTCTAAACCCTTTCTCGGTTGCATAGGAGAAACAATGCCCTGCGACACCTCATTCCCCTGGTTCCCTACGAAAGGCTTCTTCAACACTGATTAAAACGCAAAGATAAAACGGAAAAACATATGGAAACCACAATGGAACTCACTAGGGAATTGAAAGGGGACATAAATCGTTACAATCTTCAAACGAGAGCAACAGAACAATAGGCATGAGGCAGCCGGGCTTAATAATGCGTCTGATTGGTTGGGCCCGACGAGTGAGCTCTGCCCTGTGACACGAGCCGGCCTTGGGGTCATAGGGGATCATGTGTGCTCTTGCACGCATTCAGAGTCACAGCAGTGACTCTGAACCATCCGTCAGGACAGCTAGCGTGCTCGCAGACTAGCCTCTGGTAGTCAGTGTGGGTGGGAGTGGGGGGAGGCAAACAGACGAACAGGGTGGGGAGGGGGGGGGGGGGGGGGGGGGGGGGGGGGGGGGGGGGGGGTCCACAATATATAGGAATACACAGTATAGGTACAATATTTAGATCCATAAAGCGATGCAGCGATTTGTAAATCGATAGCTAGATGGATGGATTGATGGATAGAACAATAGATAGAGGAATAGAGAAATATATAGAACTATAAGATGATAGAAAACACTCTAGAGAAACAGAGAGAGACAGCGAAAGGCAGAGGCGGAGAGAGCGACAGAGACGGAGAAAAGCAGAGACAGTCTGAGACTGAGACATAAACAGAACGGCATCGGGAGGAAAGCGCAGGGACACAAAGAGACAGACTGCAAATGAATTGCGTTATAATGCAGGGAGCAGTAATTCC
>NC_044069.1:10939739-10952239 GCF_902167405.1 Gadus morhua
ACACACACACACACACACACACACACACACACACACACACACGCACCCGCACACACACACACACACACACACACACACACACACACACACACACACACACACACAGGAAAAGCACTTTGAAACCCTATTCGGTTTGGCGGTTGTCTTTGCCGGCTTACGACCTAAACCCACCATTGTTGAATTAACCCCGGAGAGTGGGCTGGCTGGAGCCTGGGAGCCAGGCCTACGCCAACACAGTGAGAATAACACAACACAACAACAACAACAACAACACAAACTCAACACAAACGAGCGTTTGGCAGGGGATGGGATCAGGTTTTTTTTTGTTTAGTTTTCTCATTTCTCCAAAAACTGATTACCTTTCTCCCCTTCTCTGGCTTTCTCTCTTACACTCACTCACGCGTCCCTCTCTCACTCTCACTCTTTCCCTGTGTCGATCTCTCTCTCTCTCCCTCCCTCCCTCTCTCTCTCGCTCTGAGCCGAGCTGTTCCCTTGGCAGCTGTTCCCACAATGCGGTTCCCCAAGCCCAGGGGGGGAGGTGGATGGAGAGGGGTAGAGAGATAGAGTGAGAAAAAGAGAAAAAATAAGTGTTAGGATGAGTGTTTGATTGTTTAGATCATCTCAGTGCGCACATATCTGTGTGTGTGTGTGAGCGTGTGTCTACACATACATTGTGTGTGCGTTTGTGGTGTGTGTGTTTGTGTGTGTGTGTGTGTGTGCATGTTTTTACACATGCATGTGTGTGTGTGTGTGTGTGTGTGTGTGTGTGTGTGTGTGTGTGTGTGTGTGTGTGCACGTGTGCATGTGTGTGAGTGTGTGCGACGGGGAGTGAACCGCGTGGGGGGAATGAGGAGGCGGTGTGCAGGTTAGCGGGTTCAGGGAGCGTATGCAGATCAGAAGTGGTCAGGGCTGCTCTCTGCTCGGGGGGGTGGGCGGGGGGTCTGCTGGAAGGGAGCCTGATTAGCACTTGGCGGCGCCGCCGCCATGCGGAAACACCCTGAGTTTTCTAAAGGGCCGACCTTATTTGGGCCCGACCTTTCCTGTTTGAGGAAAAGAGACAGGCTCTGTCGTGAGGGGTTTTCCAAGTGTGGGCCGCGGCCTCCACATAGATCTGGTGTGTTGCGCCTTGTTCAAGGGACTGTGTGTAGGATTTCTACATCCTAAATCCTTTTAAATTGCCAATACATGAACACGTTGGAACATAACCTAAAAAACTTGACCTTCCGCGACTCTAGCCACAGGGTAGAATAGCCTGTGGGCTGATTTCTGTAATATTTGAACCAGGATGGTTTTGCCAGGAAAATAGAGGAATTGAGGAATTGCAAACTCATAGCTATCTGTTTACATCTCTCAGCTCTAATCACTCTTTTTCTTAACCATGAACTTTTTATTTGATCTCTTGGATGCATCAGAAGATGAACAGAAAACGAATTAATAAACACTCCTAATATGAACAAAACAAAACGTTGAAATGTGATCCTAGCAAGAGATATTAAACATTGATGAAGGGTGTATTTTTTGGTGTGTGTGCGTGTGTGTCTATTGCGCATAGTCGTGTTGCGTCTGTATGTGTGTGTGTGTGTGTGTGTGTGTGTGTGTGTGTGTGTGTGTGTGTGTGTGTGTGTGTGTGTGTGTGTGTGCGTGCATGCGTGCGTACAGGGGGTCAGTCCCTCTCCTTTAAATGTGAGTCAGCTGGGGCTGGGGAGCCTGCGGGCAGGAAACAAACATCATGAAGCTCGCCCATAATTGGGCAAATGGGAGATGTTGTGGCGGCGTATGATGATGCAGAAGCAGATGGCGACAGAGCGAGGAGCGGTAAACATCCCTACACTCCCCCTCCCCCCCCCCCCCCCCCTCTCTCTATTTCAATGTACTGCACCACCAGAGCACCGTTACCAGGCCGACACACCACCTCAGCACCACTCTCTCTACTTCGAAGTCGCTTGATCTTGCTCACACACACACACAGCCACACACACACACACACACACACACACACGCACGCACACGCAAGCACGTCCATCACTACTCACACCCCCCTTCCACTCACCATCACCAAAGCGAAATCTCCCTCCCTTGAGTTCTCCTCAGAAGTCCTTCCCTCCTCCCAGACCCCCCCCCTTCCCCCCCCCCCCGCTGATGGAGAAGAGTGGAGAACCCCAGCCTCCAACCTAATGCACAGTCAATCAGATTAAGGCCGTCGATGCAAGCCCCGAATTACTCACGTTATGACTTGATGGGCCGATAATTTGATTGGAGGCACATCTCCACTTCCTCTCTTCCTTCAGATCCCCCTCTTCCGCCCCCCCCCCCTCCCACACACTATTCCCCTGTCACACCCTTTCATGTGCGTCGTTTGCTCTCACTCCCTCTCACTCCCTCTCACTCCCTCTCCCTCTACTCATCTCTCTCTCCTCAGCCATCCATCGATTTACCTCTGTAATGATGGATGGATCTTGTATGGTTGACCAAGCAGTCGAGGTAAACACGTGTCTGAAAGCAGGGTAGTGAAGTGGTTAGGGAGTCTGACTCCCGGCTGAAAGTTATTGGCTTCGATCCCCACAGCCTGCAGCCTACCTGTAGGCCCCCTTTGAGCAAAGCGTCCTACCCCTACCCGCCCCTGACACCCATCTTGACACACATCTAAATTCACTGTAAGTGAGTTAATAGTGGTACATCATCAGTAAATAGCAAATATTTAATATAAAAAAGCAGTGAAAAAGATCTTCAGAAGGATTTTCATCTTTCATTTTGGCCCATTGCAGTGTGTCATGTTATTCAACATAAACGCTTTAACAGCCCTATAACTCTATCCAACTTGGTACATGCCTCGAAAACCTATACCTTCCATAAATGGAGTTATCAATTCCTTAAATGGGTTTGACAGCCTCCAAACAACAACAGAGGAACACAATTTATAATACCAATTCTAAATATAGAATATTTAATATTCCTCTTTAAATGGAACACAATGGCTGATTACGTTTGGCTGATTAAAATATAAATGAATACAGACAAACATAATAAAGCACTGAAATAGCAAGACTAGAATTATATTATATTGCTCATTATCTTTGTTATTTATGCTGCAATTGTACATTTTAAAGAGTAGTTCTTATGTGCTGAAGCCACATAAGTATATGATCCATCACCCTCCAATGTGAGCTGTATAATCGACTAAATGCTCGAAATATGTAGCTCCAGATAATGACAATGTGCTGCATTCAGATCAGTGGAGCCCATTTATTAGTCGTAGCAGTAGTAATGGTCGCAGCAGAAGTAATGGTCTGAGCAGATGAACAGGTCACAGCAGTGTAGTTTAAGTAATAGAATCAGTTTTAACAGCACTATTTTTTTTAGACCAGTAATACTATTAAGAAGTAAAATTATTAGAGTTTGAATAATAAATTGCAGGCAGGTGGTTGGAGGGTCGACAGGGGTAATAAAACAGGAGTAATCCATCCCTGTTGTTCTTAAGTTGGTGGTGGATGGGAGGACTCAGGCGATGGGTTCTCAGAGCCTGGCGCCTTAAAGGTTAGCCAAACACAAGACACTTTGTAGGGCAATCACAGGCCCGCTCTGCAAGGACAAGCCCGGCTCTGTTGAAAGCTTAAGCGACCTGCTGTTTAGACATCCTCTTGAGTGTGACTATGTACCCCCCCCCCTTTTCTCCAGCGACGGATGTAAACATCTTCATCGTGGATGATTCCAGTGAAAACAAGTGGAGCTAAAGGTTGCAGCGGGAGGCTTTGAAGACGAGGGGCAAACAACAAGCCTCGACTATTGCATGGCTCTCTCCACTCTTGTTTAACCACACCGAGCCGTGAGCGGATGCTGTTTGCCTGATGACGAATGGGGGATCAGCAGGGCTGTGTGTGTGAGTGTGTGTGTGCACAATATGTGTGTGTGTGTGTGTGTGTGTGTGTGTGTATAGTATATGTGTGTGTCTGTGTGTGAGTGTTTTCGCTCGTGCAATTGTGGGGGGTGTGAATTCAATAAGTTTGTTTGTGCGTATGTGTGGACAGTATTTGTGAGTAATATACGTGTGTGTGTGTGTGTCCGTGTGTACACATTATATGTCTATGTGTTCCTGAGTGTATGTGTGTGTATACATTATGTGTGTATGTGTACAGTGTACATGTGCTATTTACATCCATATCAGATCCTCAAAGAGGGAGATAGAGTGAGACGAAGAAGAACACAGACAAGATACATCGTCCTCCAACCTAATCTCTCTGCTTTCCTGAGATTTTCTCTCTCTCTCTCTCTCTCTCTCTCTCTCTCTCTCTCTCTCTCTCTCTCTCTCTCTCTCTCTCTCTCTCTCTCTCTCTCTCTCTCTCTCTCTCTCTCTCTCTCTCTCTCTCTCTCTCTCTCTCTCTCTCTCTCTCTCTCTCTCTCTCTCTCTCTCTCTCAGCCCTCCCATAGCAACATTTCTCTCGGCTGTCCAGAGACGTTGCTCAGAGAAAAGGGGAGAAAACATCTGGTGTGCATCAATCCCAGCTCTGTATCAAACATGGCAACACGACGAGCACACACACACACACACACACACACACACACACACACACACACACACACACACACACACACACACACACACACACACACACACACACACACACACATTGCTGCAGGTGTGTGGCCCTTGAAGACACAGGCGTACCCATCAAGTCAGAGGCATGAGTCGGGGTGGAATCAAAGTGTCAGTGTGAAGGGGGGGGGGGGGGGGGTCTCAATCAGAGTCAACAACCAAAAGAATACAAAATGAATAAAAAGAAGAAGTGCGTATGAAAATCGTAACTTTCCGAGACAAATCTACAAAGTATTCATGCAACCCATGCAAATGAATGTAAATGCATATTATGCACAGGGCTTGAAGATGAAACGTATACATGGCACACACAGACTTCCAAAGGCACATGAAGAGAGTCTGAGCCCCTCCTCAAGTGGCACAGCCGGGCCCCCCCCGCCCGCCCCCGGCATCTTCACAGCCCATAAACAGTTTGGTTGCAAACAGAAACGTGTTGGGGGGCGGAGTGGGTGGGGGTGGGGGGGGTGGGGGGGTTTAGGGGGTTGTTTTTCTCACCATCGTTGTCACGAGAGGATTTCTAAAGATCATCAAGATGTGGAGCAAGCGGCGGCAACCTTGATGGCAGCATCTGATTACATGAGGGCAACATGCTATCAGCAGAGAAAAACCCAATAGATAACGTAGAGATAACGCCACGCTCGGACCTTGGAGAACACAGAAATGACAATGTGACAACACACACACGTGCACAAACATGCATGCACACACACTCACGTGTGAAATGCTCACTTGCACACAAGTTCATGCGCACACACACACACACACACACAAATGCACAAACATGCATGCACACACACTCACATGTCAAATTCTCACATGCAGACACGCACTCGCGCACACACAGATATGCGTGCACACACACTCACAATCAAAATGAGGACATGCATGATTGCCGACACGCGCAGACAAACATGCATGCACAACTATCACATGCGAAAGGCCGACATCCACACACGTGAGCGCACACACACAAACACACACACATAACAGCAACAGAATGGCCTGAAATTAAAACAAGCGCTCAAAACAAATACGTCCAGAAAAAAAAAGATGAAGGGATCTTGCGGGCTCATACTTCAAACATTACTGCTTAGCAAATACGACAGCGTTAACATAATGTTGCAGCGTGGAGCGCCGCTACGGCAACGGGAGGCAGACATAACAAAGATGAAATAAAATAACGAGGGCTGACACAGAGAGAGCCACACCACCGAAAACAAGCGAACACACACACACAATCAGGGTGACAGCATGCAGGCAGACAAAATATTGACACTGCAGAGAACACAGATAAACGTGTGTACGTGTGTGCCGTTGTGGGCAAACGTGCACTTGTGAACTTGAGTGTGTGTGTGTGTGTGTGTGTGTGTGTGTGTATATGTGTGTGTGCGTTGGTGTGCGCGCGTGTGTGAGTGTGTGCCGAGGGAGGGTAAATAGGACCAGGAATCACGTCTAAATCATCTATGATGTCTTATCAGATGACAATGGCTTGTGTGTTTGATAAAACATAAGGCAAATAGTAATGTAGATATAGAAAAGGGAGAGAGTCTGAAATAGCACACAGGCCTTGATGCACATGGTGCACACTCCACAACACTCCAGAGTCCGTAAACGGATCAGTAAAAAGCGATCTTTTATGAGGAATTCCGCAGCGTGCCGTAGCGTAGCGGCTTAAGGGAGCGGGAGGGACTGCGTGTTTATGAGGATGTGCTGACTGTGTTTGTGCAGGTAGAAAGGCCCAGGAAGAGAGCCGACCCTGCCACAGCACCCCACCGAGAGCCCGGCCCCTGCACTATTTGAGCTACCTTTACAACCCCTACACTCTCCCTTTCGCTCGGTCTCCTTCTCTCTTTGTCTTCCTAACACCTTTCTGTCTCCCTGCTGTATTCCCTCTCTACTCGCTCCCCTCCTCCTCCTCCCCCCCCCTCCCTCCTCTCTCTCTGAACTGCTGACGGCTGTCTCTCGCCCACCAAACGGACCTCAGAGAGGGAAACCAGCATGACTGGAGGAGAGCTCTTGACCTCTACAACTCCACCCGTCTCTCCTTCTCATCCACCTCCACCACCTCCCCCTCCTCTTTAAACCTCACTTTCATCCACTACAAAGCGATGGTGAGGCTATGCATGGCCTTGTGGAGAGCGACTCAATTAGGGCCTTGCAGCTCAGCCAAACTAAGCAGAATACAGAATCCTGGGGAAAAAGTCGCTGCGTCGTGCATTTCTCAAGGACGCTGGCTGGCCATGGACCCCCAGAGGGCAGTTTGGAAAAATATAAAGACATTAGATTGGAATTAGGAGGATGAACCAATAACCCCTTTTTCACTGCAGGTCCTCTGGTTTTACTGTGTTGGCCATTCGCATTACGATCCGTTTGCTTTTAATGAACAATTTAAACTTAGAGCAGGTTGCCTGGTGAAATTTAAATTCTTACAGACATCTTACTATAGGGAGTTACTTTTCTCCTACATCACAAAGTTCAACCCACTGAGATAATTTGATTTTTGCCTGGATGGCCAATATTTGTTTGAATATCGCGGCATCCCAAATTATAATGGAGTCACTGTTAATAAGGTAGTATAGAGGCAAACTATGGACTTATCATTTAGTTAATGTATAGCCTAACATTACATTGGCATTGCATGTTGGTCTCAGAGTAGGGAAGATTCCCTATGTACTCCCCCCATTACTGACCTACACTCCACACACACACACACACACACACACACACACACACACACACACACACACACACACACACACACACACACACACACACACACACACACACACACACACACACACACACACACACAGGAGAGGGTTCCCTCTCTCGGCCTTCCTCTAAATTTGCCTCTCTCTCTCCCTCTCTCCGTCTCTCTTCCCCCTCATTAGACGAGTAAAAGACCATGTTGGTGTCAGACCATTGGTTCGCCATCAGCTGTCACTGCTGTCCTCCGACACCCACCCGCACATCCAGCCACCTCCGTCTCCACCTCCACCCAACGCTCCCTCCTTGCCCTGCTTAACCTCCAGTGTCCTACCTTCTGCTCCGCCTAATTTTTCTTTCACACACACACACACACACACACACACACACACACACACACACACACACACACACACACACACACACACACACACACACACACACACACACACAACCACTACACACACACCCGTCTGGGTCTTGATGGAGGCGTGTGGAAATGGAAGCCGTCAGTGTAATTTAACATGGCACGGATGGAAAACTCATTAAAGCGAGTGGGAGGGCGCTGGTGAAAGAGAGAGTGGTGCAGAAAGGAGAGAGAGGGAGAGAGGGAGAGGGAGAGAGAGAGAGAGAGAGAGAGAGAGAGAGAGAGAGAGAGAGAGAGAGAGAGAGAGAGAAGTAAATTAAATGGTGGTTCATGGTTTGAGCCTGAAAGGGAGTGCGTAGGTGGGGTTGGACTACCTTTGCATGGATGCTCAACTTCATACAGAGAGTGATGGGGCTTAAACGTGAGGGTTCCCAACGCTCTCTCGTCACGGTGGACCGGGCTCTGCCGTGGCGGGGCCCGGAATTTCATAAACTTTATTTTTTTGTTGCTAGGAAACGCTGCCACGGAGCAGGGGTATCATTTTTTTTTGCGGGTATCAGCATTGTTGCGTTGCCTGAGTACGAAAAAAATAAGTACCGGGATAAAAATCTGCCTGTGGTTTTTATTACTCATACTTTGTCTTTATCCCATCATCAGCACATTCAGGAACATATATAAGGTCAGAAGAATCCATCAAGGAGCAGGGCAATTTTTGACATTTTAGCTAGCCATATTTGTTAGCATTAGTGATGAATTAGCAGGGAGACGGTTTGAAATGGCAAGCACGAGCCTTCCACAGAAATGAGAATTTGATTGGCTGTTTTTCCTAACAAGCCGTTGGAACCGGCCAAGTGTGGTGTTGAAGTCACACAGACAAGGCAGACAGACACAGGGCAGATATTTAGCAATGAACATAGAGAGCTACGCCTCGACACTAATCGCATTACAGCATCTAGCCCTGCATAGAGTGACATTTGTTTGCTTATGTGTGGTTTGGAGCCAGGGCAGATCTGTCAATCATTCATCATTAGTGGTTTGTTGCCATAAATTGATTTGCTGCTAGTACTGGCATCAGGATGATGTTTTCAGGTTTGTTTATTGAGAAAGAGTTGTCTTGTCTGTGTAGAATAAGTTTAAATAAGGTTAAACAAACGTATTCATAGCCATTCCTGAGCAGTTGGGGGATCAAGTGCTTCAGTCAAATCCCTGGTTTTATTTTTTACAGAGTAGCCAATATCTTCAATGAGTCAATTTTGAAATGCCCAATGGAAACCTCTGTTATTGTAAAATGTTTTTTCTGAATTAGTAGAAAAAAGGAATTCCTTTCTTTTCTGGTGTTGTGCTAGGCTAGCTGCTAACGTGGTGGCTAATTAGCATGGAGATGCAGATGCTGCCAGGATTTGATATCTCATCACCGTGGCCCTGTTGAGTTCAAGCATGTGTGTAAAGAGCCACGTTGTCCTGAGTAGATAAGCCCCTGAACAGTGTATTCCAGGTCAGCCAATATTACCATCACAACCATCACATCTTTATTTCTTCTTCAGAAAAGAATATTTCAGATTTATTTTTGTATCCTTACAACCATCTGTCTTCCATCTTATCGCTAGAAATGTATTCAAATCTTTTATTCTGCTGGAGGTAATTGAGTAACTGGTTACCATAGGAGATCTTCTTTTTTCTGGAGCATTCTTACAGCGGTAAACAAAACGGCGAGCGCTGTCCTTTGAACTGGACTCCAACCACGGGAATATTTCCACAATATTCACACCTATTCACAAAATGTCTTCTCCCTGAGCCAGCTGAGCGAATGAATGCAAAACGCTTCACCTGGTGTTTGTGTGTGTGTGTGTGTTCGCGTGTGTGTGTGTTCGCGCGTGTGTGCGTGTGTGCATGCATGCATTTGACAGTGTGTTTGTGTATGTGTGTGTGTGTGTGTGTGGGTGTAAGTGTATGTTTTGTGGGTTTGTTCTTGCGTGCGTGCGTGTGCATGCATGCATGTGAAAGTGTGTGCGTGGTTGCGCGTGTGTGTATAAGTGAGTGTGTGGGGGTGTCTCCTTTGAACGTCCTCTCCGTGGGCCTGCTAATGGAGCCAGATCAATTGACAGGGACAGCGAGCGGGCCGCCACACAGTTGGCACATCAAAGAGATTCTAATAACTGCACACTGTGGCCATTACCGGGCCTGCACACACAAAAAAGACCCATTTTATGTTGGCTTCAAAGTGAGCACAACAGCATATTGAGCGCATACAGAATGCAGGGGGCCTTCACGAGACTTCTCCCCCGCAAACACCTTTTTCAACACAAGGTCATACCGCGGGGAACAGCCAACACATACGCACTTATACACACACACACACACACAAACACACACAGACCAACACACACACACACACACACACACACAAAAACACTCTTCGGCACACACACAGACTGACACAAAATGGATGGCTAATCACACGTATTAAACATTTCTAAATAACAAAAGAAAATAATTCGGAAAAACTGCACAACCTGTTTAGATTGAATCCTTCTTTTCAGATCGGCAACGGAGGCAGCTTCTAACAACATGCTTTTTTGTGATTGCAATGACAAAACAAGACAATAATCCCTATCTTTGGGAAACGAAGCGAGGCGACAGTCCTACAGCAGCCAGTACTACAGAAGGCACAGAGAAATAATGGCTGCCGGATTAGCCTTGCTGATCATGTCCATTTCACATCATGCTGCTTCTCCCTCTACCCCTGCTCTAAGTTGGTAACTTTGTTCATTAGCGCTGGCCTGTCTCCCGCTGCAGTGGCTGTCAGACATAACACCACGGCTGGCAGGCCCCTCCATCTTTCTCCTCACCCTTCTCCTTCCTCTCCTTTTCCATCCCCCTCTCTTAGCTCCTCTCCGTTCTTTCCCTCTCTATCACTTACTCTGATTACTAGCGCTGTCCCCCCCCCACCTGCTCATCTTCTCCTGTCGCCATTTCTCCACCTCCACCCACGACCCCCCGTCCCTTTTCTCTCTCTCCAACGCTTCCCCTACCCTCTCCCTCTCGCTCTCTCTCTCTCTCTCTCTCTCTCTCTCTCTCTCTCTCTCTCTCTCCCTCTCTCTCTCTCTCTCTCTCTCGCTCTCTCTCTCGCTCTCCGTCTCTCTCTCGCTCTCTCTCTCGCTCTCCGTCTCTCTCTATCTCTCTCGACTCGGCACGTCGCTGCGCGGCTTCGGCAAAATAATTTACCGCACGCGGCGCTGGCGCGGATGATTGAAGCGTAATTAGACGGCAAAGACAGTGGTAGCCCTACGCCGGGGCCCAGGAGCCAGGGTTTGTCAGATGGTCTCCTCGTCTCGCTCTCGCCGGCTTTGCCCTTCAAAAAGTATCACTTCTGCTAGTGTGGGAGGGAGGGGAGGGGAGGGGAGGGGGGAGGGAGGGAGGGAGGGGAGGGAGGTGCAGCAGCGAGCTTACACAGATTTCAAACTACTCGACTGAAAGGCTGTTGCCGTTTTCCTTTTTTTTTTCGGTACGTTGTGCCAAACAATGTTTTCTGTGTTCCTACCTTGTTTCTCAATTTGTTTAAATGTCTCACAAATGTTTCAGGGATGTGATGAACATAACACGGTATGAAAACTGCTCCACAGAGAGCCATTGTAATATTAGATTCCCATCTAAGAAGAAATCTGAAAAATACCAAAAAAGCGATATAAACGCATAAAACCAAACTCCTTGTAGGCACTTGCAAGAAAAACAGGCAAAAACATCCATAGAAAAACGAGCCGACCTGCCAAGTTTGTTACCGTCTGTGGATCGTTGTGAAGATTACTGCGTGGCGGCAGAAGAAGACGAGAGCGTATTTTTCAAAGATAAAGAATAAAGATAGGTAACGGCGGCGTAAGAAGGAGCGTGCACGCTCTATTGTGTCAGAGATCCACTCTGTCACCTCTGAGGATGAATGCGTTAGCTCCGGCGGATGTCGAGGCATCAGAAAAAATATGTGATAACAAAGGCCTAGTGAAGGGTGTACACAATGCGCTGACACGCCGCCTTGCAAACACACGCACACACACACACACACACACACACACACACACACACACACACACACACACACACACACACACACACACACACACACACACACACACAAGTGTATGCTCATTTAACGTATGGAGCTGCTGACTAAATCATTCAGAAGAAAGGGGGAAAATAAGGCAGAGTCGACGCACGAGGGACCAGGGATCGGTTGAACCCTGCTGCTAATTGCTACGGCGGACTCTAAAACCATATGCCTGTTTTTTTTTCAGAAGATGGGGGAAAAAAAGTGAAAAGAGAGTAAGAAATGGGAGGGCTGCATCCGGAGAAAAATAAAGAAGGAGAACAACAACAACAACAGCCGAAAGGTGACTTGTGCCTGCTGCTGAGTGGAGCTCCTGTACCGCCTAGGACTCCTCTCTAATTACCCCGGCTGGCTCCTCACGGGACCACAACAGCACCTCTGACACGCTCTCTCACACTCCAGCACTACAGCGCCGGGGGGGGGGGGGGGGGGGGGGGGGCAGTGGGCGGTGGAGGAACGAGTGTGGTGGGGTGGGTGGTGTTGCAACAGTACGGAAGCTAGCCCCCCCCCCCTCTTCCCCCTTTGAGAAAACAACACCACAGGTGGAGGCAGACTTTTGGAAGAGGACGGGGGGAGTGGAGGTGGGGGACAGCGATGGAGTCACCTTTAAAGGATAATCATGGTAGTGTTGGGGGGTAAGGAGGGAGGAGGGGGTGCTGGGTGGGACCGGCTCTTCGTTGAATGAATATAAATGGTGTTATTGACGGGGAGGAAAAAAAATGGAAGGAGTCAAAATG
>NC_044069.1:10957239-10964739 GCF_902167405.1 Gadus morhua
TGGTCAAACAGTGACCCGGCACCATGTCAGGGATAAAAATAATTTAATAAACCCACAAGCAAAAGTGTGCTCCTCCATCCTGCCTTCACTGAAGGAATCAACAAACGGCTGTTCCCACGGCGACCAAATGGCGCATTGAGTGAATGTAGAACGTTGAATGTTAAACAGTTTGATAAAAAAGTATGTGTATGATGTGTGTTCATTGGACCACAGCCGTTTACCCGTTCGTATTGGTCTTCATCGGCATTGCAGTCATGCGTCTGACTATCTGGTCGACGTTACGTGACCGAACCAGGTATACGCCCTTCATTATGCGGCGCGGCACACACCGTGTTGGCGGCGGGAGCTTAATTGGTTCATTAATTATGTTTTCTGCTTACCTTGGCCATTTGGGCCTGCACCCCGGTGGCTTTCAGAGACGACACCGCCTTCTGTGCTGCCGCTGGGCTGTCAAAATCCACAAAGCCATATCCTGAAGGCGGGAAGCAGGAAGAGAGAGAAGCGAGAAGCGAGAGACATAGGGAGAGAGAGAGAGAGAGAGGGACAATCAGGTATAAGTACAACAAAAATAAAATATGCAGATGACTAACAAGGGGAATGACAGGCGCTTGGTAATTGTCAACGTAATAGGTTGGTAACACAACTACAGAGCTTGCCAGTTCTCATATCTAGTGAGCACTACATTGTTTGATAATTAGCAACGCTGACGTTCATAGGGGGATGCTATGCATCTTAATTAGTGGCGCGCATGAGTGATCTCGCAATAACAATCCGAGGCACGCGGCGCACACCTTCACCTCCGCACACACACGCAGTTACGCTGATGCTCATTTGCATTTTGCAAACACATGCCAACGGACCGACAGGGCCGCCACCCACGTACAATGGATATATAATAGAGCACACATTGAAAACAGGTATGTGTGGACGCACGCACACAGACGCACTCACACACACACAGGCAGGCAGGCACGCACGCACGCATTCGCGCGGACACACACGCGCACGCATATACACACGCATAGCAACCAACGCATATACACAGAGCAGCTATGCCTGGAAGTATTCCCCATAGTAATTATTCCTGAAAGGTAGCTTGGTAAATGTTATTCGTAACACATTGACACATTGAAGCATAATTTGAGTGAACTACATTGTAATCATGTATATTTAAAATAAAAAACCCTAGGAAAGAAAGAAAAGTTAATATGCATGCCACATCCGAACATGAAAGCTTTTCAGTTTTAGTTGATCCTATGCAAGCGAACCTTCACCTTATTATTTTCATGCCCCCAATATTCCCCCTCTCCCCCGCACCTCCTGAAGATTGACAGCATATCAGGGCTGTAGCTATTGCACCTTCATATCTTGGCTAACTCTCTCGCACACACACACACACACACACACACACACAGTCCTCTCCCACTAGTTTATATTACTTTCTCTCTCTTTCTCCCTCGCTCTCATATTTGCCCTGACACTAGCAGCCTGTGAGCACCCCCCCCCCCCCCCCCCCCCCCCCCCCTGTGAGAAATTCATCAGAGAGGCGCGGCGGTGGCGGTGGCGTTGGCGGCGAGTGAGTTTAATCGGCGACTGTGATTTATGAGTTATTGTGATCCCTATGACAGAATGTATGGGAGGCGGGGGTCGCATTGGTGTTAATTAAAAATCCTCGCCGCGGATTAAGAGCAGTGAATGGTGGCCTCTGCTCCAGCGTTTTGGAGGGAAAGGTGTAATTACAAAGGGATCGTACCAGGGAGGGTGGGTTACACCTCTGTGGATAGCCCGGCGCGTGATTGACACACGGACACACAGGCACGCACGGACGCATGCACACGCACACGCGAGATTCTTTCACACCTATGGCGTGTGTGGTTAAAAAAACATAAAAAATGACGTGTCTTTGAGATGAAGCATGGACGTCGTGTGTGTGTGTGTGTGTGTGTGTGTGTGTGTGTGTGTGTGTGTGTGTGTGTGTGTGTGTGGTAATATGAAAATCATAACCTGTGGCGAGGCAGAAATAGAGCGCCAGCCCTGATTAATGGCCAGCTGTTAGGGGTGGGGCGGGCGCGCGGGTTTAATTGCAGGAATACGAAGAGCCGTGGTGAAATGGATCGTGTCATTTAGCCAACAGAATGAGGTGCATTTCTCTCCTTTTCCACGGCGAACAAAGAAAAAGGCCCCTTTATTCTCCCTTTGTAGGTTGTTTGAAGTAGTCAGTGCTGATTTTCAACATTAAATTTCACCACCGAACCTTATAGCTCATTTAAAAAGAACAAAACTAAGGCACATATACAAGCAGGGTGTATCAAATCAAACGGTCGATACCAGATTACCAGAGGGTATCAACTTGGGGTTCTTTAGAGTCTAAACGGGAAAAAGTGTCTAGTTTCTACAATCTTTATCCTCCTAAATGACTTTGGCACTTTACATTTCAAAGAACAAGAAAGGCCCAGGAATAGATCCAGCAGCTGCTCGGTCACCTTTCGGGGCTGTTATGTTTGGTATTTTCTAAAGGTGGGGTGTTAAGCAGCCAAAATTGCATTTTTAATAATCACTGCACCGCCACCTGGAGTGCACTTATCAAACTTTCAGCAGGATGGGGATTTCAAGAGAACCCTGACCTATATTCAGACGAGGGTGAATGGAAGAATAAAGACATGGAGAGGGAGGGCAGGGGCGGGAGAGAGAGAGAGGGGGATAGAGAAAGAGAACAGGGGATGGAAACAGAGAAAGAAGAGGGAGATCAAGGTAGAGATGGAGGGAGAGAGAGAGGTTCGAGGAAGACACAGAGAGATCAGAGTGTGTGCGTGTTTGTGTGACTACACTGGGTCTACCCCATGCTAAGAGGGCCAGGGTGTCAATGAGCATAAAGGTGGAGAGAGAGAGAGAGAGAGAGAGAGAGAGAGAGAGAGAGAGAGAGAGAGAGAGAGAGAGAGAGAGAGAGAGAGAGAGAAGAGACAGAGACAGAGAGAAAGAGGGAGAGACACAGAGAGAGAGAGCAGGTTGTGTGTGTGTGTGTGTGTGTGTGTGTCTGTGTCTTCGCTGGGTCAACACCCTGCTAAGAGGAGGTCCAGGGTGCCAGTGAGCATTCTGCTTCAGTTTAAACTGCTTGAACTCCCCTGGCCAGCGTGGTTGTAGCTGGGAAATATTAAAGCTAAGTGATGTAGCCTAGCGAGCTTCATTTGAAGTCCACGGATAATAGGGTGAAAAGGTTGTTTTCGCTTAAAAAGGAGCCGCGGAAGGGCAAGTCTTTTATGTTTCTGAAGTATTCAGTAATTCTGCCTTTATTTAAGTAATTTGCAGGTTGTCAAAGTCTGTGCGTTTGAGTGGGAGTGAGAGAGAAATAGGGAGTGAGTGTGTGTGTGTGTGTGTGCTTACATGTGTGTGCGCATGTTTCTGTGCATTTCCGCATGTAGGCTTGGGCGATTTTCTAATAGAACTGTTTATCATGGTACTATATTAAACGTTTTCCATTTGAATACTTTCTCAAAATAAGTCTCTTTAATAAAAAAAATACTCTTATCTGGGGCAATGCCCGCGGTTCTTGGTTACAGTTGGCTGCTGTAATTTATGACTAGAAAGCGTTTGCTCTTCAGTCTGCCAATCAGTGGCATGTGCCTCAGCACGAAGCAAGAGCCTATGATAGCGAAGGCGCTAAAACGGCAGCTAGCGCTATCACCACGAGAGAGCTAGCTAGAGAGAGCTATGACCACCCCATTCGGGCAGTATTATGGATTCAAACCAATTGAGAAGCGGGAACCAACATGGACATCACGTAATATCTCAAATAAAAAGTGGATGGAAGGCGTTCATAACTGCGTGAAAATAGGGCCAGTGGGGCCGGGCTGGGCAGTCAGCTGGGAATCAAGAGCGGCATTCAAAATCACCAAAATATAAAACAGGCAGCTTGAGGTAGACCGCATGCCGGGTTGCAGTCACACATTTTCTTGGTAGGGAGATTGTTTGTTTTCCCACTGGGGGAAAAATATCTTTCCGCGACATGACGAATACACCGGACACCCGGAATAAGCGCCCGAAAGCTGCGTTCACACCAAAAGCGAGGGGAATATTCGGCTGGCGTTACTTGGGAGATGTTGCTGGCGTGAACTGCAAACCTTTTTTTCACTGCAAAGGTATATTCGCGAGAATGTTCAACTTGAGCGAATGATGAATTTGCTGAGATTAAAGCAAGTTTTCCAAACTGAATCTTAACTCAGAATGTCTGCATCACATTTTAATCAATCATAATCCTAATATGAAAAAGGCTGCAAAAAGTCATGCAGGAAAATGAATCATAGAGAGATCAAAGATATACACAAATGAGTTATCCTTTGAATAATAGCTTCAAAATAACCTTGAATATAACCAAAGGAATCACAATAAAACATTTGGTTTGCGTTAACGGGACAAACTTTATTCAACAGGAATCGCCAAAAGAAAACTGCATGATACAATTAATTCACAATAGGCAATTCTAATGCAATCAAATGAGGCGGCATAAAAATAAATATCAAATTAAAATAAAAGGCAATAATTAAGAGAACAACAGAATGAAAGGCATATGACAGGACTATGTTATTTTCTAAATAAAGTCAGCTAAAGTATCCATTTATCTTGGTAGGCCACTATGTTATCATGATCCAGGTTCTTCGCTAAGAACAATAGCATTTTTGTTTTCTCTGCCTTTTAAAGGGACCATGTATGGATGACCCTTGCTCCGATGGCGAGTTTGTGGCGCTCATACAAAGGTATTAACTTGTGTCCCTCGACATGAGCTGGAATCCGTCTGTGTTGGCTTTCCACTTAAAAAGTTTCCTCTCGAGTGGCGACAGGTCCTGTTGCTTCCTTGTTCCTTTGGAGGAGTTGGCCCAGGGTCACGTTTCTTTTCAGGGGCCTTGATTCTGCACCCTCCCCCTCCTATCTCTCCTCCACCCTTACCACCACTGCTTAACGCTCTGCTGGTGCCACCATCTCTGCGAGCAGGTCCACCTTTGTCTGCTCCAAATCCTTTTCCTGGTAGTGTCCCTTGTGTCTCAGGACCAGAAGGGCACACTTCCATAGAAGTGTTTCAGTGGCTGGAAGGTCATACTGGTCATCCAGCTTTCCCAGAATTGCAGACATTATGTCTTTCGTCAGCTGGTGTTATCCTGATCCGAAGCAAGCAGCACATCGTTCTGCCACCACTGGAGCTTGTGATGTGTTTCATGGCGGATAAAATGTCTGTTAACTCGCTCATGTGCTTGAGCATTAATCTCTCGTAGCGCATCTGTCTTTTCCATATCCTTTTGCCGGCCATCAACAACCAACAGTTTAATTGCCAATACCTTCTCAAGAATTTTTATAAAGTCAATTTCTCCATCTCACAGTTACGTTTGTGCCAATAAAAATGTATTAATACAATAAACATTGCCTAGATTGCACAGGCTTCCCTCTCTGTGCTGGCCAATAGTTTAGCTGAACACTTGCCACATATCCACCTCACCAGAGAAGGGTAACTTAGGCTAGCTTGAGCCCTTGGCTGTTCTTAAAGCGGTCCCTAATCAACACTCAAAGCAAAATCTGTTAAAATAAAAAGAATATGCTTCATTAAGCACTCGGAAACACTGCAAAGTAGCAACACAAAGCAAAATCACTAAGTTCAGTAAGGTGTTTCATAGCTTTAATTAAAGGCACTGATGATCGTATTGATTTGATTTGGTCTTTTCAGATACTCCAAATAGATATTACACATTATTGCTTTTTACAAAGCTTTGTTGAATACTCGATTCTGATTATTCAATAAAGGCATTCTACAGACTATTATTTCTGAACAGCAGACCGCTGCTATGATAGCATTACTATGGATTTAGCTCCTATATCATGAATTATAATGCTAAGTAGGCTAACCTTAAAAAAAGGCTACAGAGTGCCCGTTGCTATGGAAGCAGCTCCAACGGCAGAATGGAACTGACAATTTTTCCGCGTCGGGTCATGCGCCACCCTGTCTGGGTTTATTTCACAACAAAGTCGGCTCGCTGTACATTGCCTCCTACATACCACATTATGTCCGGGCTCGTTATGAGCTGGTGACCTAGCTCATGTCCACCTGCTGCTTGCAGATGTTTGGGCCTTTCTTTTCCAGCTGTGGGCGAATACGCCTTTGATTGAAGATCGAGTCCAGTCGTGCCTTCCGTCTTCGTCTCGTCCCCGGTGACCGCTGGGTTCAGTTTGTGCCCGAGCAGTGAAGCCATTGCCATTTCAACAGGGACACACTGGCTTTTATAGTGTTTGCATTGTCTGTTGTTATAGCTGCTATTTACCCCTTGTCCAGCTTCCAAATGGCAGCTGCAGATCGGAGTGCAAAAGAGAGGTGGATGGCTGCGTTGGTCACTGGAAAGAAACTCTTCTGCAGGCAACGCGATTCCTCGCCCCGTTGATTCGGGGGAGATGGTGTGTTAAGTGATGACTTGTAGCGCAACAAATTTCTTGCTGAGCACATAATGGAAGTCAGACTGTAGCTGCTGTCCACTGTCAGCAGCAGTTGCACTTACAGCTTCATACAAATGATCCCAAACGCATGCACGCACACACACACGCACACGCACACGCACACACACACACACTGGTTGAACTTTAAAGAAGCCCTCCAGTGTGATTGACAGAAGCATATATTGACAGCTGTATGCTAACATGCGTTACACATGGGTTTACACATGGCAAAAAATGTGGGAAACATGATTAGGCATGTAGCTAACAATAGAAGCCGCTAATGAAAATACTCTACAACATTGAATCAGTCATTTTTGGGAAAAAGGCGGTTTTGTCCCTCCATGATTTAATATATCAAAGGAGCAAATATTATACGTCTGTTTGCTTGTGAAATACCTTGACAGAAAGCAAACCCTATTATTGGTGTTCATTCTTTTAAAGCAATCAACCATTATGTGTCGTTCTCCACACCAGTACTCTGATGGCAATTTATTTTTCGTGTTTCATATTAGATTTGGTAAAGTACCCATATAAACACAGGTATTTACAGGTCAGCTAGTGAGAAAGGTGAGCAACACTTCAGTGGGTAGAAGGTACTGGTACTTGTGACGGTGGGAATTAGAACTTTGTACAGTGTAAGCCCTTTTCCTTGCCTGTTGTGACACATTGTACAACAATATAGGGCGACTGCAGATGCCTCTGATGTTTGTTTTGAGTTCGAAAGTGACAGTTCGCTTTATTAATTGGACCAATTTACACACATAAAATACTTGTGTTGTTGCCGAGGCAAAATAAGCTGTCACCTTTTACACAGTGGAATTCATTGTTATTTGGCCTGAGCCTTCCACACTGACAGCTCCTGGTAGTTTTGGTTTGTAACAGTAATACATTAATACCTGTCGGTGCATCAGCTGTAATCTGATTTACTTCAGGCACACAGCATAGTATTTTTACTATACTTCATTTGACATGTAGTCACTGACATAAATGACTAATGCATGACTTTTTTTTTTTTTTTTTTTACAAACC
>NC_044069.1:10974739-10989739 GCF_902167405.1 Gadus morhua
TGAGAGGGAGAGAGAAAGCGAGAGAGCTAATGGAAAAGATGAAGAGGCTCATTGAGAGGCCCGCGTGGTGGGGGTGGGGGTGCAGGTGGAGGAGGAGGAAGAGGAGGAGGAAGAGGATGAGAAGGTGGGCGGGGGCTGGTGGAGGAGGGCAGCAGACATACATGATGTGATGAGCGGCGCAGGCTGGATACATCTACTGCAGCCCTGCTACTACTGCTGCCGCCGCAGGTAGTAGCACCTCAGGCAGATGGCTGGGGAGTGTAGGAAGCCAGCTCTGGCTTTTTTGTTCATCTGTGTGTGTGTGAGAGCCGAGTCTGCGTGCTTTAGTGCGTGGGATGAGAGAGAGAGAGCGAGAGAGTCACAGAGAGATGGAGAGAGAGAGGGCTCTAGTGTGCGGATGAAAGTGAGAGAGAAAGAGACGCAGATAGAGAGAGAGAGAGAGAGAGAGAGAGAGAGAGAGAGAGAGAGAGAGAGAGAGAGAGAGAGAGGGCTCTAGTGTGCACTTTTTGTGATGTGGCACTTCAAAAAAGGCTTTGAGCTGAACAAGGACTCGTGTTTTGTGTGAGCAGACAGCCTGGTTCCAGTTGTGAAGTAGGATCCATCGTATGGATCACTGCGTGTTTGTGTGTGTGTGTTTGTGTGTGTCTGTGTGTGTGTGGAAATGGGCCCGTGTGTGGGTGTCACACGGTTGTAGGTTGATGTTTTAATGCTCCTTTATGCATTTATTCGACGTTTTTTTTTTGCTGTATTTGTGTGTGACAACTGACCTGCAGGCATAGAAACACGCATTGGATTTTTCCTTCGGCTGCACTCCTACACATACTGTCTCTCTCTCTCTCTCCCTCTGTCTCTCTCTCCCAATACATCCCCCCTATTGCTCATTTTCTATTTTTTCTGTAGTGTGGATAGAGACGCTTCTGTACTTCTTTGCAATAATACATCAGCAATATAATGTTCTTTCTGTATACAATATTCAAGCCGACTGTATGCAATATACCCTTAAGGGAACGTAAAGAAATGAAAAAGTTACATAATATTTTAACACTGAAAAGATTTGATTCCGTCTTTAATGCAGAGGAACTGGAAAGATCCAGCCTTCTGCATCTGCCTGCCCGCTTTCCTGTAAATGTCACAATATTGTTGTCAAGATCATCTGCAATGTGGTTGGTGCAGTGGTGTGTCAATCACAAGAGTGCTAGTCTGTCGATAATAAGAGGTTCATAATGGTGGGTGGGCTACGGGTAGGCGTTGTGTGCCTTGTCTATCACTTGAGAGGCAGAAGTCGTTCTTTGACATCTGTCAGGAATGACTCATTCACATGATTCCATTACGGGATATGAATACCGTTATTATTACTCACTTCTTTTATGGAGGTGAGTAGCTTTTAAAGTCCTATTGTGTGCCGCTATAAAAATAGGCGGAGAAATGTTCAAAAAGCACGCTATATTCTACACATTTTGTGTCTTTTTTATCTCTGGCGGTTTCTATCCTCCCTCCAGTATCATTGTTGTTGTTGTCAGAGCAGTGAGATCTCACACACACACACACACACACACACACACACACACACACACATAAAAACTCACACTCATGCACACATACACGGGCACACACACACACACACATGCACGCACACATACACGGGCACGCACACATACTCACGCATCCGCAGACGGGCATGTACACGCACACACACACGGGCACTCACACACACTCATGCAAACACACAAAGGCTCAAACACACACACACACACACCACACAAACAAACGTGAAGGGCACAGGTGAATGGGGAGTAGCGAGAAGCGATGGAGAGGAGTGCGAACGGGGGAGGATTGTATGTGTGTGTGTGAGTGTATGTGTGTGTGTGTGTGTGTATGTGTGTGTGGGTGACACACCACCACACGGTTGATAAGCTGTTGCTCTGACATTTAAAACAAACATGGGGGTGAGAGGGTCAGGTAGATGGGATGGGGGGGGGGGGGGGGAAAGATGCTGTTGTGCTTTGTTGCCGAGATTGCAGGTGAACTCCCCGCAGACCCCCCGTGTGCTTTGTAGAGGCCGATCTCTCGCTCACTTTCTAACTACCTCACTCGCCCACCTCTCCCTGCATATTGAGATGGGAAGAAATGCGGCGCCGTTATTAAAAAAGAAGAAAAAAAGAAAAGAAAACGAGATGAGGGTGCGCACCTTCAGATATTTAACGTGCAGGAAATGATTTGCCTTTGGCTTCATACACACACAGGCACACAGACACACACACAAAGACACACATTAGGGTAGAGGGTGAGACTAAAAGGAACAGGATGCAGCAACTTCCAACACTGTCTCATTAAGCCGCATGCAGTGTTTGAGGTCAACCAATGCCTTTAATTTCCCCGTGCTGTCGTGCTGTCTCTCACCTCTCTCTCTCCTGGTCTGTCTCACCTATTCCCCTCTCCCTCTCTCCCTCTCTCCCTCTCTCCCTCTCTCTCTCTCTCTCTCTCTCTCTCTCTCTCTCTCATGGCTTGCAGGGCAGGACCATGCTTTTCCAGTCATTAAAACGAAGTGTGTGTGTGTGTGTGTGTGTGTGTGTGTGTGTGTGTGTGTGTGTGTGTGTGTGTGTGTGTGTGTGTGTGTGTGTGTGTGCGCGCTGCTTGGAGCTTGGCCTCCCGGTGGGGCCTTGCATACCAGAAGGGTGAGGTACGGGAAACACTGTCTACTGCTCCCACAACAGCTGCCTGCTGGCCGCTGGGCCCCAGTGCTACAGGGTGGCTGGGCGGCTGGACAGGGCTAGGGCTGGGGCTGGGGCTGGAGGCTGGGCTGGAAAGCCCTGGACATGGAGCTGAGAGGAAGGGCTGGTCGTTGGGAACCAAAGTGATGGACCGACCGCAGCTGGTCTCTGGCTGGGCCATTTTTTGGAATTGTTTTTGTAACTATGTTCAATTTTCTGATTTATTTTATTCTATACGTGGATGTCTGATCTTGTAGGGTCTTGAATGTGCAAAAGTTATTGTTTTTTCAAAAATCATATAAACAATATTCCAAAGTTACTGTTTACAATGTATGCTTTTCGGGGGGGGGTTTTATGCTAGGAAAAAAATGTGTACGACAATATGAGCACTATATTAATTAGCTTTCCCCCTCAGCAGCCATGCCCTGCCTCCCTTTAGCGGTTACTGACCATCCGTCCTCCCTCCAGCGCTGACAGCCTGCTTAAGCCTTTTAGCGCTAAACTTTCTCTTAGCCTAGACTCCTGACCCTGAGCCCAAACAGCCAGATCAACCTGGATGGAGAGAGGCTTGCAAAAAAAAGACGGCTTCACCTTGAAAGGCCATGCTTCACAGCCCGGGAAAGCCACACAAAAAGCAATTAAAAGTATTGATGGAACTTCAATAGCTCTTAAATAGCGCTGCCAGACACCTCAGGGCAACTAGCAGACTAATCTCTTTTCTTTGGGTTTTTTCCCTGCCCTCTTTCCCTCTAATTCTCGTGCCCTCTCCCTTCAGCTCTGTTTGGCTCCCTCTCTCTTGTTGTCTTTGACTCTCGTTCAGAGTCGGACCGGCCTTGGCTATTGGCAGCTCAATGCACTCAGGATGAAAAGCTTGGAAACAGTATTTACACCAACGCGAGTGACTGCCGATTCAAATGGTTAGTCTTGAATAGAATCACATTATTCATTCATTAAAAAAGACTACATCCTGTAGCCTCATCCTGGATACATGGATACTTTTCTACTTTACCAGATGCTCAACTACTGCTGTTTTTGAGCTTTTACGATGAGATCAAGGGTTCAAAAGCACTGCCCTGTGGAAGGTTGACTAGAATAATATTGGAAGTAGGTAGTAATATTAAATCATAGTAAGACTGTATTAAACATTATTATCCAACAGTTAAATTATTTGGTGTGTGTGCGAACACACACTAACACACACATACAGACACAAACACACACACACCATATACAGTATATGCATGCATATGTATCTACAAAAGGTGATAAGAGAAGCGATGCAACAAAAAACCCTGTCATACCGAGCCTTTCACACAAAATGAGCGTCCTGGTGCTGAGCCTCAGAGAACAAATCAAGCATGGTTAAATGTCTGTAATTGAGGCGAACGGATGACAAGTGAATGGGCATGTCCCGGGGACTGTAGGAAGTAATGGGCTCCACCCGCGTACATAATGTTCAATAAAGGCGGTGGATCGGATCGTTCCTCCCCATCGGAGAGGACTTAAAACTTTAGGATTGTGAGTCAATGTGTGTGTGTCTGTGTGTGTGTGTGTGTGTGTGAGTGTATTGGGGGGGAGGAGGGGGGGGTCCGTGTGGATGCAGCGGCGTGGCTGACGAGAGAGGTAATTAATGTTTATCTGATCCCAGCTCAGTGGTTAACCCGCTAATTGGTCCAGTCTCTCTCCCTCTCTCTCTCTCGCGAGCAGTGCATGGACGGGCCTAATTGTGAGCATCATAGCGTAATTGTGTGCGCGCTCCAACACTCAAACAGATACATTTTAGGAGCGGGAGAGAGAGAGAGAGAGCAGAGAACGAGCGAACGAGAGATGACACATGAGAGAGAGAGTGAGAGAGAGAGAGAGAGAGAGAGAGAGAGAGAGAGAGAGAGAGAGAGAGCGAAAGTGAGAGAGACACAGAGCAAATAAATGTCAGAGAGAGCGAGACAGAGAGAGACGGAGAGAGACAGAGGAATAGCGACTCATATCATCGCGACTCATGTGGTTAACTGTGGCTGCACTAATGGACTCTTCGCAGACACTATCAATCTCCCACACACTCAGGATTTACTTTTTCCTTCTTCTTCCTGTTTGACGGCTAAAAAGCTCTGCATGTCAGGGAAAAGGGAGAGAGAGAGAGAGAGAGAGAGAGAGAGAGAGAGAGAGAGAGAGAGAGAGAGAGAGAGAGGGATGGAGAGGGAGAGAGAGAGAGAGAGAGAGAGAGAGAGAGGGAGGGAGCGAGCGATAGCACAGGGCTGAACCATCCAGGAGTGGTTTGGGGGAGGGTGGGGTGTGGGGGGGGGGTTGTTTACCACCAGCCTTCCTGCGGCGCTCACGCCGACATGCGGCTGAAACCTGCTGATTTACGACGCCGTGTTTCCTCCTCCCGCCCGATGTATACATTTACACCGGGGCTCCCACTCTACCTCCGGCTCTCATTACGCCCTCTCAGTCCCACACACAAACTGACAAACATACCCCAACATGCCGGCACACACACACACACACACACACAAACACACACACACATGCAAGCACACGCAGATACACACGACCCACTCGCACACGCACACACAGACACTCTTTACTTTGAACAGCGTACCTTTGCACTGGTTGGTGTTCTTGTCCAGGATGGCCTTGGTTGACACTATTTTTCCATACCTGGAGAGGGAGAGAGAGAGAGAGAAAGGAGAGAAAGTGAGCGAGACGCAATCAACGATGGAGCTGCTCTGAGAGCCTTTCCCCTCATGCTCTTCCCCTTCTTCTTCTACCGCAATGTGACTTCTGCGTGTCCTTTGCGAGCGTGTGGTGTTCGCTCAAGACCCGAGTCCCCAGGTTCCCCTGCTGTTTAGCCACGACGAGCAATTTGCAAAGTGGTGCAAATGTCAAAAGCCACTGCAAAGGGAATTCGTTTAAGGTTAATAACATTATGTGTTTGGTTGCCTTCCAATACATCGGCGTCCCTCGTGACATTTGAGCAACTCAACTGAACATTTTCTTTTTTCCTCCAAAAGGCTCAATGACGCACACGCACATTCCTCAGTCATCTAGACACAGCCGTGTGTGTGTTTGTGTGTGCTCGCGTGCGTGCGTGTGTGTGTGTGTGTACGTCATGCCGTAACTAAAGACATCATTAACTAAGCGGAATAGGCATTCAGGAGCATTAGCAGTTTAGCTGTGGTTCTGGTTAAGCTGCCGTGGCATCGGCATTGGAAAACAATTATACATGCACGTGTTGGTAATGATCTCAACCGGTCCGTGATATAACATTAATGTATACAATTGAACACAACATCACATCTGGAGATGGGGAAATGCTCCCACGGCCTGCAGTGCGCCTGATGGGATGACCCGCAGTGCCTCAATGCAATTGATACTTAGATTTGAATAACTGTTAACAAGACACAACGATTAAAAACAAATTATAAACACATTATTGGCAATGTGCACGGGTGAATCCTTATAGAAAGTACTGTAACCAATTATGTTTATTGGACGTTTACCCTTGGCAAGCGTGCGTTACATATTTTGCGCTAGAGGCAATTTGAAGAGCTGTGTTAAACAGATACAGTATGTAACTGCACAACTTTGTTTCAATACATTTTGGACAAGACCCTGCCCGACCTTCCGTTTGTCTGTACATTTCCCGAGTTTTGTTTGAATACTTCACTTATAAACGTACTTTCCATCACACACCTTGCCGCATTCGGACATTTAAATCCAAAGATCTAAACATCGACTAGCTATAGGTAGCCCTGCTCTTATACAAACAAAACAGGTATAAAGTCTTGGCGCTGACGTTAAAGAGCGGTTCATTCACCTGAGTCACACTTTAATGCTTTGCATCACAATCTAAGCATGCATGAATGTGTACATAATTGTGGGTGAAGAACAGCTCTAGGCACACACGCTGCCCTTGTCTGCTTCGCCCGATCAAGGGGAAGAGGGAGGACAACAGGAACACGGTAATGTGTTGTATGGTATGCACCTGGGGTTGGTTGGGGGTGCGGGGGTTGGGGACATGTGCTCCTGTCGGAGTCCTGCAGCACCATACTTTAAGTGCTGTCTGTGCATGTGTGTGTGTCTGTGTAAGTGCACACCGTCGCACCCGGTGTGTGCAACAAAAAAAAAAGAAGCCCCGTCAGATAACTTAACCAGAGATGCACACGCTTAGCTCGCTTACAAAAAGGCACACACGCACACTCACACACACACATCCAGTAGGGGAGAGTCAGTGGTGCATCTTGGCCCATATTTCAGCAGCAGGGGATAATTGTGCCATTTCTCAACGCGCGGCACAGACTCTATTTACTGCACGCTGTGGTGGGCATGGTGCTGGATATGAACTGATGAGCTCCAAGAGGAAAACTACTAGCTGACACAAACACACACATATACACACACACACACACAAAACACATGCAGGGACACAAACACACCCACCCACACACACACCCACACACACACACACACACACACACACACACACACACACACACACACACACACGCACAAAACACAAACACATGCAGGGAGACAAACACACACATACACACACACATACACACAAGTGAGGAGACAAACACACACAGACACACACAGTCACATCAGGAAAATAAACACACAAACAGAAACACACACAGGACGACAGGCACACAAAAACACACACAGAAATAAACAAACTCACATAAAAACAGCCAGCCGTGTGACAGGAGCAAACACAGACACATGCACACGTCTGCCCATGACATACAGACACACAAACACACACTCATACGCACAAATGCACACACACACACACACACACACATGCACGTGCATACACATACACACACGCACACACACAGACACACACACACACTGAGGCCAATCAGTGTGTCAGTGCTTAGCCATAGGGATTCTACAGTCTATTTTCTGCGACGGTAAAGCGAGCTTGCATGTAATTTTTCATCATACTGTGCCACTTCAAATCACAGGCTGAGAGCGCCGAGGAGTGGAGAGTGAAACAGCACCTTCTCATTTGATTACAGAACACATGGCGGTGGCCGTCTTCTGTCTGGATTTCACTAAAAGGGAACATCTCGCAAAACAGAGTTGCCTAATTCCTATTTAGCGAAGCGTTTATTCCTGACAGAGAGAGCTGCCCGTCTGTTTGCATGCGTGCTCGTGTAGAGGATGGTGCGGCGGGCCGAGGTGTTTCAAGTGTCTTAGTAATGTGTTCAAAAAAACAAAACGGGTTTAATTTGGGGAGATGTTTAGATGTTTTGTTAGCATACAATTACATCTCTTATCACGCGCAAACTCACCGTCCTGTACACACGCACACAAACATACACACACACACACACACTCACACACATAGACGTACAAGCTCAGGTCACACACACGCACGCACAGATACGAACACGCACACATGAACTCACATGTTCAAACACACATGTGCACACAGACGCACATCTACACCCGTACACAGACAGTTAATGCTTCCAGCCTGGGAAGCAGTTTAAAAAGCTCAATGATTCTGGCACAATTTAGTGGAAAGTTCTCATTAAAACTTTGTTTGGACTGCAGGGGTAGTGGGAGACAGTAGCTCCTTGGGATGCCAACTCATCACCGCTTGCCTCATTAAGTTGTAAAGATGGTCCATCAATGCCTCCCGACCACGCTCCAAAAATACCCCGTGAAGATGAAACAGACAAGGTGGGGGGAGAGAGCGTGCCAGAGCCCATCATGGACACCCATTGGAGGGAGGGGAGCGCTGGGATCAGTGGATACCTGTGTGTGTGTGTGTGTGTGTGTGTGTGTGTGTGATGTGCACTAGAGTTTGAACTAGCTGGTAATTACGGTTATTTTGGATGGTGAAATTGATCCAAAAGCAGGAAAGGAAAGACTCAAGCCATGTTGGACATTCACCCCGATAAAATACCCACATCCCTGAAGCTTGGTCAGCTCATATGTTTCAGATATAGGAACATAGGTCGTGCCATTGGAATTACAATGCTATACAGACAAGAAAGAAGCCTACTTCATAGCATTCCCATTCGAATAATACTGTGTTTCAATCTAATTTACCCTATGATTCAAAGTATCTGCAGATTTGCAGTTTTGGAATATATTTCTGCTTTAATAATCAGTGATGACTACATACGGTATATAATTATGTTTGATGGTTGGATGGATGGTTGCTATTTGAATTGGAAATACACTCCTGCTCAAATACTGACTCCGCTTCCAACAGGCGGAGATAACTATGTTGGCATTATACTCTCAGGAGTCCCCCACGGCGCCTGGTCAAGGCCTGAATGGACGAGCATTTGGCCTCAAAACACACACCAGGGAATGGACAGTACATGTTAAAAACTGTGAAAAAATAAATACATATAAAGCCTCATCTCAACCGTTGCCACAAATCATGCAGGTGTCACTCACAAACCTTGAGTCCACACAGATCAGGCTGCTACGTATGGATGGATAAACAGCTCGAAACTAAACGTATGTGTAAAATCATATCGATGTTCATCACAAAACACAGACCTCCCCACCTTGATGGTCGCACAAGGCGACCAATCGCCAGGCGGTAATATAAAAACAACAGCCGGGGAGGGAGTACCGGCAGCCCGCTGAGCCGGCTCTCCCGGTAAGGCAGGTGTGAGGGGGCTTTGATGTGACAGAGACGGGCCCGACCAAGCCCCGGCCGAGCCCTGCTGTACCACCGCCATGCTGGGGCCCAGGCACAGCGCCTGTCTCCACTAATCCTATTTCAATCACTCTCACAGGCTCTTATCTCTGACTCCGCTGCCCCCGGCCCTCCCTCCTCTCTCTCTCTCTCTCTCTCTCTCTCTCTCTCTCTCTCTCTCTCTCTCTCTCTCTCTCTCTCTCTCTCTCTCTCTCTCTCTCTCTCTCTCTCTCTCTCTCTCTCTCCCCGCCAAATCTCGTCCTCTATCATGGTGTCGCTCGCCCATTTGTCTTTGTCTGGCTTATCTTCCATTTCTCTCATTACTTTCTTTCCTGTCTCACGTTCTCCCCTCTAGTTCATCTTATTCCCCTTGTTATCCTCTCTCTCTCTCTGCCTGTCTGTCTCTCTCTCTCTCTCTCTCTCGATTTGCCCTGCCCCCACCCTACTCGCACTCCCCTCTAATAGGAATCCCATGGCAATCATTCTGTTGCCATATCCAATCAACCATAAGAAACGAAGACTTCAGAATAAAACCATAAAAAGATACAGGGTTTATGAGCTATTTTCGGCTGGTGAAAATTTACAAATTGCAGCGAGTGTAAAACATGCCATTCGTTTGACAGCTGCCTGGCAACGGAAAGGATAAAAAAATAAAAATGTCTGTGCCGAGCGGAAAGCGTTGACATTCATAAGAGGGTGGTGCAGCAGCTTAACACACACACACACACACACACACACACACACACACACACACACACACACACACACACACACACACACACACACAGTCACTTACATGCATGCCTTAAATGCACAGGCACACACACTTATGTCAAAACATTATAACATACTAGTCTCTTTTTCAACAGCCTATTATTTCTCATGGCGCTGAGGTGTTGCATGAGTGTTGTGCAGTATTTCAATTTGGAGAGAATTATAATTACACACACAGGCACACACACACGGCAAAAGCCTGGGCTGGGCGAAATGGTGCAGGCCTGTCAGTTTGTTGTCATGGGAGGCGAGTATGTGTGAATGTGTGTGTGTGTGTGTGTGTGTGTGTGTGTGTGTGTGTGTGTGTGTGTGTGTGTGTGTGTGTGTGTGTGTGTGTGTGTGTGTGTGTGTGTGTGTGTTGTTCTCTCGTGTGGATGTGGGAAAAGACAAAGAGGCAAGCGTCCAGAGGCCCAGTGCGGTTCTGCGGTGAGGGCAGAGTGCAGGACAAGGTCTGGCGTACCACCCAGGACCACCCAAGTACTTAGACCACACCTTGTTCTAGAGCGGCCTGTTTGCTTTTGGAAATGTGTGTGTGTGTGTGTGTGTGCGTGTGCGTGTGCGTGCGCGTGCGTGCCTGCGTTAGTGGAAAAAATACTGCCTTCATGAGACATTTTAGTCTGAGGAAGTTTGTTTGCCATGTTTTTGTGTTTGTGTACACATACACAACGTGTGTGTATGTGTGTGCGTGCATCTGAGCGTGTATGTGTGTGTGTGTGTATGTGTGCGCTTGCGTGCGCGTTTGTGTGTGTGTGTCTGCGGCTGCGCAGACTGGGTTGCATCTCTCGTGACAGAGGAGGATTTTTGGGAAGCCTTCATAAATAAGCAAAGAAAATACGAAGGATTTATCTATTTCTCTATTATTCTGTATGATTGTGTCCGAAAGTCTTTGGAGAGTAAGTGACATCGGGATACTCATGTAAAATTGCATGATGATGGTTATATTTATCAATAAACAATATCCTTTTGGAAAAGTGACAAAAGCGTCCATTTTGGCATTACTTTTGTTCTTTCAAAATAAAATACCCTGGTCCCCACCCTCATTTGTTCCAGTTTTATACTTGATTTATTTTCCAGAATGAATGCATAACAAGAAAATTGCATATTTTCCAAAAGTCAAAAAACAATGAATCATAATATAAAGGATAAAATAACAATTGTACGTCATATATACAAAATAAAAGCAAAGTTTCGGAAGATGGCTATCTGGGGGATAATAATGTGGTTTCTGCTTGTTCCATTTTGCAGGTTATGTCAAAAACACATTCAGTAATCAGAATAAAAAAAGAGCCTTATTTGTCAGTCACCGCTGAACATCTCCCGCTGTCGCTTCCCCCCCAACCCGTCAAACCAAATTTGCACCCCTCGACATGCCCAATAAAAAGCGCCAACCAAAAGCACATGTGCATACGATAAATTAAATGACCATGCATATTTGATATCCCTCTCCACACCTGGCTGGGCCCCTTGGCCACAGGTACGTTTCCAAAGGCTACAGCCAGATTCACTGCAGGTGTCTGGACTCCCTGTAACGACACCTGCGGTGTCTGTAGTATACTGTAAATTGAGAGGGGCTAACCCATTTCATGCTAGCCAAACCGCAGAGGTGAGCTTAAAGCACTGCTGGCTGTCAATGCGGTACGGTATTCAACGACAATGGGATACAATAAACAGCAGTGATGGATAAGTGTGAGCTCGCATGTGCACCGCTTATTAACAGCAAAAGGTGATGCTTGGCTCTATATGCAACAGCGTGGTCGTATTACAAACAAACCCTATTCAGAACCATTGCAGGGGAATAGGGAACTTGTCAGAGGCCCATTGTGGGGGATGACACAAGACTGTTGAGCATACTGTAAATGGAGACGGGCGAACCCCTTCATGCTAGCCAAAGCGCAAAGGTGAGCTAGATACACTGCTTAATTAATTACCGTTTACATTTCCCTCACGCAAACCTTCCCTGATTCCTCAAAGGAGGCTTTTATCTATCGCATGAATAATGAAAATGATGTTTGAGGATATTTTAAACAAGTGCCCCAAACAGAGGTTCATGAACACTATTGACGTTATGTGATACTTTGAATCAGGGTACGTTCTATGCATGCTAAAGGAAATTTAACTGGGGTTTTCTTTCCAAAAGCGTTCGGGCTTGCAGTGAGCAAGGCAATCTGAGGGAAATATATTACTAGTTACATCACGCTTGCTAGTCCCTCAGTTCAATTCTAAAAATTAACACACAAAATTTGTGTAAATTAAACATTCAATTCATGCGGGTGTTGAAGCTGAGATATAGCCTTTCCCGGACACACATTGCCAGATGTACTCATTTTTCGGGGCCTACTAAATGGGATAAAATATATCACGAATTATCGAAAATAAGGAAATAGAGTAAGAAAGAAAGAAAGACAAAGTTGAAGAAATCAAAAGTGAGACAAGAAAAAAAGATAGAAAGAGGGAGAGAAATAGAGAAAAAAAATAAAGAGGGAGAGAACTATATAGAGAAATAATAGAAAGAGAGGGAGCAATAGAGAGAGAAAATAAAGAAAGAGAGAGAAAATAAAGACAGAGCAGGAGAGAGAAAGAGAGAAAATAAATAAATAAAGAGAGAGTGAAATAAAGCAAGCAGGAAGGAAAGATACAAAAATAAAGAAGAAAGAAAGACAACTGGGGAAAGAGATAAAATAAAGAAGACAGAGGTAAAAAAGAAGAAAGAGAAAGTAAAGGAAGAGAGAGAAAATAAAGAAAGAGGGATAACAAGTACCAAAAAGAAAGAAAGAGCAAGGCAAAAAGAAAGAAAAAGAGTTAACAAATGAACGAGAGATAAAGAAGGAGAGATAAAGAAGGAGAGAAAGAAAGACAGAACGACAGGTGCACAGCCAAACCTTTCCTCGAGGGCAACTGTCTGCGGGGAGCGGCTGCTCCTCAGTTAACCATCACAGAGTCTATCTCCGTGACTCCCCTCGTGATCTTTGAACCTTTGAGCTGGGGACACGGTGTCAGAATAACTCCTGCGTGAAGCCGGCGTGCAAGTGAATCCTAGAGCATTGGTTCCACCCCGGCCCTTCTCCGCGGTTCAACCTTCTCAGGTGAAACTATCATTTTCAAGATCGGCTGACGGAGGAAACCACATTACGTGAAGGACGCGCGCAAGGTGTTTCCAGCATAATAATTTCGAGCTACTCTCTCTCTCTGCTATTGTTGAGGTGGTATTTGTATAATTACAGAGGAATGTACTGCCAAGGACTTGCCAGCTCATGTCAAACTCACAAATGGTTTTCCCTTTCAAATCATTAGCCGCTTTGAACAAGTGTACCGGGCGGAAATGGAATAGTGTCTAAATTTGACATTAACGTACATAACCGATCTTTATTAAAGTTCACATTTTTATAATGCGTTGGATGCAGACACAAGCTGACTGATACAAACACGTGCCTGGATGGGCATGAGTACTTGCTAAAGATACCTTGCAGGCACTCTGGATACAAATATAGAACAAATATAGAGCCCAAGCTCATCCCCCGTATTTGTTTAGCAAAAAGTAGACGCTACGTCTCAAGTTGCCTGAATTGATGTTCAGAAGTCAAACCATGCATCAACATTTATCACCAAGCAATCCCAAGCTGCTCCTTCTATCGGCGGTTATAAAACCACCTTCCGCAGAGCCGCCTTAAATCAGCCCGAGTCGTGTGTTGATGGAGTGAAAGTAAGAAATGTTTGCAGGGGGGCCTCCCTTCTGAGCAGGGTTACAGATTACTGTGCAGGGGGAGGAGGTGAATCAACCGCAGTTGACAAATAATGTCCAAGTGACAAATCTCCCTGACCCTGCATCCTGCCTGCGAGCGGAGGCGTGGGGGATGTTGTTGCTGTTGTCAGGATCGGGGTCCATGTCTGGCCTTGAAACACACACACACACACACACACACATACATAGACGCACGCATACAAAGACACACACACTAACACACACACACACAAAGACATACACACACACACAAAAAGATAAAAAAGCACACACACACGCACAAAGAAGAATAGGCAGAAACTCAGTGCTAATGCATGAGCACAGGCGATTGCTTGCCTCCACTACACACACATATGAGTGCAGAGACACGCTCCATCACTAGCGGGATAATGTATTTTGTAACAGGATGTACACACCAGATTTCAGAGGCTGTAGAGATGGAAGTAGCAGTGATACTCTCCACAGAGACACCCAGAGTGCTTCTAATGGAGGTTAGAGAGAAATTATAGCCTGGTTCCTAAATGTGTGCCCCTGTGTGTGTGTGTGTGTGTGTGTGTGTGTGTGTGTGTGTGTGTGTGTGTGTGTGTGTGTGTGTGTGTGTGTGTGTGTGTGTGTGTGTGTGTGTGGCTATCGGATGCGTGGGAGTATAAGTGCATGTGTGTCTGCACACAGCATGAGTGAGTGAGTGATGTGTGTGTGTGTGTGTGTCTAGACAAGAGAGGGAGAGAGTTGGAGCGAGGGAACAAGCAATAAATGACAGCAGGTGGGAGTAGCGCTGTATGTACATTGCTGCTATCTCCCCTCTTTCTCAAATACCCAAATGATGGGCACACACACAGAAACACACACACACACACACAAACACACACACACAGGCTGAAGTTGTCTCTTTTCCGAGGCGGGCTTGCAGTGAAACAGGGTTTTTATTCCTCCCCCCCCCCCCCCCCCCCCACAGCCCCGTCACGCATGCACGCCACGCCGCGCGACAGGGTTGTCGGACACGCACAGACGAACACATCTCATCTGTGTGACTGCGAGCGCTTCCTGCTCACTGTACAAACCCAGCCAGATGAGAGAGAGAGAGAGAGAGAGAGAGAGAGAGA
>NC_044069.1:10994739-10999739 GCF_902167405.1 Gadus morhua
AGCAGTTGGAGCAGCTTGCCATGGGTTGGATCTGGTATGCTGGTTCTGGGCTCAGACTGTCTACTTTTTTTTCCGGGAACATCTGCCCCCAGTACATCTGCATTACACCCATTAAGTAACTTTGGCTGCAGTAAATTCCCTTACTCACTACACACAAACACACTCTCTCTCTCTCACACACACACACACACACACACACACACACACACACACACACACACACACACACACACACACACACACACACACACACACACACACACACACACTACCTAATCGTAGAGCAGGCGAGGCCCATGATAGTAATGATGAGAAAGCGCTTAGGCAGGCTAATGTGAATGGAAAAAAGGCCCCAGGAGTCCTCTTTGCTGCATTTTGTTAAAACTACACTGGCTCGTTTACGGCCGGGTTAGGACCCAACACCCAGCCTCAATGGGTCAGCTGTCGGGGCAATGGGATAGAGGGCACTCATGTGTGTGTGTGTGTATGTGTTCAGGAGGACGGAGTGGTGGTGGTGGTGGTGGTGGTGGGGCTAGTTGGCAGTGGGGGAGGGGGTGCCCTGTATGTGGCGGACCATGGCCCACAGTTGCCTGACCTTTTCTGCGAGGCTGGTGTCTGCCAGCCGTCTGAAACACAGCCCCGGCTAATTAAAGTTTCAGTGGCGCTGGGTTTTCACTGGCACAGCACACCTCGGGCAACCTTGGGGGGGGCTCTTGGGCGGCTGATACCCATGCACAAGGGAGGGGAGGGAGAGAGAGAGAGAGAGAGAGAGAGAGAGAGAGAGAGATGGAGAGAGAGAGAGAGAGAGAGAGAGAGAGAGAGAGAGAGAGAGAGAGAGAGAGAGAGAGAGAGAGAGAGAGAGAGAGAGGAGCGAGAGAGAGAGAGAGAGAGAGAGAGAGAGAGAGAGAGAGAGAGAGAGAGAGAGAGAGAGAGAGAGAGAGAGAGAGAGAGAGAGAGAGAGTAACGGATAATGAGCAGAAAGGGCAACGTTAAAATGGACAAGCTGTGTAAAACCAAGCGCGATAGAAACTGTAAAAGGCAAGCATCCGCAACAACTTTTTTGCTCCTGTGCTTCGCTGCAGCAGGCAAAAAAGAGAAGGAGGAGAAGAAAGAATGCAAATCCGGGAACACAAACATGCACTCCGCACTCTGGGGCTCTTCTTTTACATAAGCCCTGATATGATTTGCCCTTCCGAACTGCATACCCCACTCCCTCCCTCCCCCCGGCACCTCCTCATTTCCCTCTTCCACAAACTGAAGATAATATGAGATTGGAGAGGAATGTAAAGCAGGGCAAGGCTTCCTAACAGAGGGAGCAGAGTTGGAGCAAAATGTGGGATATTCAGTGGGAAAAGGGATAGCTGGAGTGGTTTTCCCTGTGTGTGTTTTCGTTTCCTTTCCAGGGTTATCTCGCTGGCGTTCACACTCTGATGGAGTAGTGGGCAGTCAGGAACCAGAACACGTGAGTTATGATGTGGTGAGAAGATTACTCAGTAATTGGCCGGTGTTTGACCGGCACATCTCTGGAAACATGGCCACAGAAAGGTTATGCAAGAAGACAGGGCAGCTCACTGACCGTATTTCAAAATGTGCTCGCCTTCCCTCCGTTAATGATCTGGGCCACTCCCACCCCTCCCCCTGTTTAAGAGGGCTAAAGGGCCTTGGCAAATAGACCTGAACAAAGCTAGCGGATAGAAAATTAACTGTGGGTGTCCATATATCAGCAATTGAGAGAGAGAGCGAGAGAGAGAGAGACAGAGAGACCGATGATAAAGGAGGGTGGGGAGAGCATGATAGCGAGAGAGAGGGGGGGAGAGAGAGAGAGAGAGAGAGAGAGAGAGGTAGAGTCAGAAGCCACTATAGCCGTGTGATTCGGCTTGATGAGGTCTTAGTCCAATATGCCTGGGGGAGGGCAGCTAAATCTGCCTTCATTAGGCCCCATTAAGGACTGTGTTGCACGCAGGTGTGTGATTGTGTTTTTGTGTGAATGTGTGTGTATGTGTGTGCGCTTATACACCTGCCAACACCATTGGGAGCATGTAAAGTTCAGTAAAGTACCCTCCAAATCAGAAGCCCATCTTTAGTAATGTGGGGCAGTGGATGGGGGCGACTGACAGATAAAGCTGGTCTGCACTGTCTTTATCTGCACTGCTCTATTCCTTTGGGGATCATGGCCATAGCATCCACGACTACAAATGAGACATTATGCATGTTATTTAGTTGCCTTGCTGTGGCCCTGGCTTGGTGTTCCATCAGCAGGTACACCGCTTCTAACCAATCAACGACCGTTGCTGATTGGGTTGATTGGCCCAGCAGAAAGAATACCGGCGTGTGCCCTTTAAATGTGTGTGTGTGTGTGAATGTTTGTGAGTGTGCATGCGTGCATGTGTATTTGTGGCTGTGTGCATGTTTGTGTCCGCGTACATATTTGTGTGTGTGTGTGTGTGCATGGAAGTGCTTGTGTGTGTATACTTCCTGTGTGCACTTGCGTGTGTATCCGCATACATGTGCGCGTGTGTGTTTGCATTTGTGTCCTGTGTACGCCTGCATGCGTGTTTGTCTGCTCTTATGCACTATTCCGCGTACATGCGCGTGTCCGCGTACATGTGCGTGTTTATGTGCGCTTAGGCGTGCGTGTGCGTGCGTGATTGGGGGGGGGGGGGTAAGAACAGCAGTTGTGGGAATTGACGGTGGTGAACACCAGCATCCCCTTGGCCCTCCTTGGCACGCGATTAAAGAGTGCCGCATGGTGGGATGGCATACGTAGGGGCAGCAGCCACGACTCAGGCTAATCACACAGGGGTTGTGGGGGGGGGGGGGGGGGGGGGGGGGGTAGCTGCAGCGCCGCTCCTGTGTCACTTTGTTGTTCTGACGCAAAGCAACCCTGATGCAAAGCATTGACATATGGCACACAACAACGTAAAAAGTTGGGAGATCCCTATCCGATATCACCGGTTCGTTAAGCTCAGCTTCCTGGGTGGAGGATATAACAGTGGCGGGGAGTGAAAACGGTTCCACTGCTGCGGGGGAAAAGCGCGTCCCCACTGCGGAGGCTGGAAGCAGGCGGTGCGCTCCCGTGCGCTGCCGAGGCGCGTTAAAGAGCTGCAGTGCAGAGTGGAGACAAGTTTCGAGCGAGCCGCGCTCACAGACAGGCCGGGGGACGCGTTGGGTACGGAGGAATGCAGCATTTGAGATCGGGTGTGGAGCGTTGCAGAGTTTGACTGGTGCTGGCTCGCTGGAGTGTGTGTGTGTGTGTGTGTGTGTGTGTGTGTGTGTGTGTGTGTGTGTGTGTGTGTGTGTGTGTGTGTGTGTGTGTGTGTGTGTGTGTGTGTGTGTGTGTGTGTGTGCGAAAGGATGAGGGCGAGAGAAAGCGTGTGTGCGTGAGTTTGCTTAGGGCTGTCGCAGTTAAGACTTTTTCCCCTGAGGTAAGAAGGGTGGCTTAAGGCAGCCTTACTGCCATTGTTTGTATTTGAATAAGGTCTTTTCCAGGGCTGCCATGATTGGTCGACATAAGCGATCACATCAACGCAGAAAAAGGGAAGATCAGTATTTGACCTTGACTAATGCTTTTTCCCTCGACTGATGTATTTTTTTCATTTCCAAAATGGTAAAAAAAAATTTAAACTACTAAAATCTGGATAATGCTTGAAAAACTAAAGCAACACTGGATGGCTAACAAAGTCAGGTGCTTCCGGCTCCACTCATTGGTCCGAGTCCGTGTCCGTCATGGTAGAGCTTCAGTGTAAAAGTTCCTAAAGGAACGGCTTTCAAAAGTATGAGGCTACCCTCAAATTAACACAGGGAATCAAACACTGAAGGGTGGTTTGTTCACTGTGTAAAGTATCAATGACACTGCAGGGCAGGACTTGCATGAGCAGATGAAAAGAAAAGTCACAGGACACTATTCTGGATGACGGCCAATCAGAAGAGAGAGAAAACACTGTAACAATCGTTTTTTCATGTTTATTAGGTTACCATCCCGTTATCAGAGGTCATTGTGGAACTTTTTTAGATAGTTTGCTAGTTTGTTTTAGATAGTTTGTTTAAACATTAAAATAACTGCTAAATGCGTTTTTTTATTAAAACCAACATGGCTGGTTTGCCTGCAACCTTTTTTGTTATTAGTTTTTAAGGAAGTATATTTATTTTTATCTAAATGTTGTGGATGCCAGTTTAAACCTACACTTTTTAGCGTAAACACAACTTTGTATACATTTTGTGTGATTATACCATGGCATTTGTTGTGAAATTAAACCAATACCAAGACAATATATGCATGATCATTTTTCATGCGCATACAATTTAAAATAATGTGTGTGTGTGTGTGCGTGTGTGTGTGTGGATATGTGTGGGTCTGTCGATGTGTGTGTGCGCGCCTGCGCTCATACGTGGGTGCGAGCATGTGCGTGCATGCGTGTGTGTGTGTACGTGTATGTGTGCGTGTGTGTGTGTGTGCGTGTGCACACACAAGAGCGTCTGCGTGTGTGTGTGTGTGTGTGTGTGTGTGCGTGCCTGCGTGCGTGTGTGCGGGTGTCCACTGCTTACGGTTGGCAGAGCTTAATGAGGTCCTGGTCGGTGGTCCCGGGCGGCAGGCCTCGGATGTACAGGTTGGTCTTGCTCAGCTGCTCCGCCCCTCCCTGGCTGCAGCTGTTGGTGCTGGGGCTGGGAGGAGCCATGGGGTGGGGGGGTGGAGCATAGGGCTGCTGGAAAACGTAGTCAGGAAGGAACAAGAAAGGAGAGAAAACAAGAGCAAAACATGAGTAAGTGGCTCCAATGATTACAGCGAGACGTTTACTTTATAAAAAGCACTGATTTGGGATGGGTGTACGTTCATACAATTGGGGAAACGGACAGATTTATTATTAATGCTGGACACACAAATCTGAATTCAGGAAAAGAATTGATGGATTGTGTAAATATTACAAAAGAGACCTGAAGAAAGATCAGAATGCAAAACAAAAGAAGAAAATAATAAGGGAGCTAGAAAGTGAGAGAGAAAT
>NC_044069.1:11004739-11039739 GCF_902167405.1 Gadus morhua
ATTAAGCCATTTTGCTTCGTTTTCAGAGCGAGACATACCGAGCGCAGGAGCTGACTCTCATGCATCACTCAGGGCACAATGTGTTTGTGCAGAAAACACTACGTTTACAGATGATGAAGTCAGGTTTTGTTATATAAAACAGAGGAAAGAAGGTACAATGGATTTTAAAGTAGTGTATACTGCTCTACTCTCCTACTCCATACACCCCCCCTTCTCCCTCTCGTTCCCTTTATCCCTCTCTTTTCCACTCTCTCACATCCTTTCTCGCTGTTTTCCATCCTCTCCCTATCTCCATCTCTCCCTCTCTCCCTCTCTCTCCCTCCCTCCCTCTCTGCGTAGGTTTCTCGACTGTGACTGGGTGGGTAGAGGAGGAAGAGACGGAGGAAGAGGAGGTGGGGCTGGTTGCTGTGGTAATTGGCTGTGATTTATAGGAGGACCAGAGGCAGCAGCAGAGGCAGCCAGAGGGAGACCTGGCTTTGCACTGGAACCAGGCCAGGGGCAGCCATGCAGCACATAGCGCAGAATCAACACCATGATCCCCCCCGCCCCCCATCCCACCCAACTAACCAACCAGGCAACCACCCAACCCTAACCTCACCCCTCCCGCTACCTCATAGCGAAGCAGGGCCCTGGATAAGACTAATGATTTAATGATGTGAACTAATTGGGGGGGGAAAGTATTTTTATACGACCGAAAAACGACCCGAATCACTGACGAGTTGCTGAGTAATTGACAATTGTTGTATTGCATTGTGCTGATGATCTGTGCTTTACACAGACGTGCATCGATCGGCGTATGCTAGCAAACTATAATTTTTTAATAGTCTTTTAATGGATTTGAATTAAACCAGAGAAAAAGACACATTTGGGATGATAAACAGCGACACGCCTTAGCCAAGCCAATGACCCAGATCCAACCACCCCCAGGTGGGCTCATCCTTTATTAATCCAAGTCGGCTCAAATCTCAAGGACTCCTTAAAGAGAAGAGCCCGGAGCCTCAGGCTTCCCTTAGCAAAACGTCCTGCGCGCTAACAGCTGAGAGCTAGCCCGATAATGCCGCGCTACGCAGCGTGTGCGCCGCATACGCAAGAGCAACCTCACTATGTGCGGGAGGAACACAAATCCCCTGTTCCCCTATCCTGGAAGGCATCCGCCAAACCTTGAGCGCTTAGAGACATGTGTTCGGAGTAGTGCAGTCGCATTTCAATTGTACCCGCGAGGGGGGAGAGAGGAGTCATGGAATGACAGGGTGAGAAAGAAAAAAAATAGAAAGAAATATCTCTCTCTCTCTCTCTCTCTCTCTCTCTCTCTCTCTCTCTCTCTCTCTCTCTCTCTCTCTCTCTCTCTCTCTCTCTCTCTCTCTCTCTCTCTCTCTCTCTCTCTCTCTCTCTCTCTCTCTCTCTCTCTCTCTCTCTCTCTCTCTCTCTCTCTCTCTCTCTCTCTCTCTCTCTCTCTCTCTCCTGACGTAAACCTGTAGCCCGAAGGAGTGAATAGCAAATCATGTGCAGGTCGCCTGGGAATAGAGCTGCAGCTGATTTAGAGCCAATGTCTCCTATTAAGGGAAGGCTGAGAGCTCCCTGTGTGTGTGTGTGTGTGTGTGTGTGTGTGTGTGTGTGTGTGTGTGTGTGTGTGTGTGTGTGTGTGTGTGTTTCTGTGGGAGCAGGGGGGCAGGGGAGGAGGACTTTTGAGACACAGAGGGAGAGGGGAGACAGAGAGTAAGGTAACAGAGGGAGACTGAAAATGAGACAGACTGACAGACAGGTAGGCGGAGAAGAGGGTATTGTGTGTTTGTGTGTGAGTGGTGTGCATGTGTTAGAAACTAAGGATCGGAGTAAAGGGGGAACACGATGAGAGAAAATAGAGATCGATTGGATGCAGCAGAGAGAGGATGAAAGATGGAGTCAGAGAGAGCGAGAGCGAAAGAGAGAGAGAATGTGAGAGAGCGAGGGAGAGCAAGAGCGAGAGCGACAGAGCGAGAGAGAGCGAGATAGAGGGGAAGAGAAAGCAAGTCAGAGAGGAAAAAGGGGATAAAGTCAGTGAGTGGTAGGGGGGGAGGGAGCAAATCAGGGAGATGGAGAGACAGTAGAGGTGTAGAGAAAGCAAGTCATTTTCCACGGGCTCCACTTGCCTAGGGGGGGGCTCCGGATGGCGGAGAAATCAAAACAAAACCAAACCGAAAACGGCAGTGTGGGATCACGCATGGGCCTACCGGCACAGCCCACGCTGCTGTGGACTCCAGAGTTGGGGGGCTATTTTTAAAGCGTGCCGATTGGCCCATCTAGGATTTCTTTGTGAGTAGGGAGATAAAGATATCTCTTACTCGCATGCCCTTCATTCCTCGACCTCCCTTCATCTCACTTTTACTCTCTCTCCCTCTCTCTTTCTCTCTCAATGCCAAACACATCGCTTCCAGCTGTATTTTATTGCACGTCATTCTGTTTCCCCGAATTTCTTTCTTTCTGTGATTTTCTTATTCTTATACTTTTGGATACAAACTCGATTTTAGAAGCCACTAATCGTACTACTTGTTGTTCAATGAGTCACCCGTAGTTGTTTAAATAACAGAGTTGCTGTGCACACATGCATGTGGACCCCGACCAAGCGGCACCAAGCTATGAGGCAACACAAGGCTACTTGGCCTTTCCATTGTCACACAACCACACGTTTTGACCGCCAGACGACCGGGTGAAATCGCAGACAAACGCGGTGCAGTCAGTAATCTAACCAACCATGTATACTGAGAATATGCTGGAAAGGAAACTTAGCGGTCAAAGGTCAGCTGGAGAAGAACAGAGAACAGAACAGAGAACCAGAGAACCTCAGAGAGAAGAACTTTAAGGAACGAGGGAATGAGAGAACCTCAGAGAGAAGAACATGAAGGAACCAGAGAACCTCAGAGAGAAGAACATGAAGGAACCAGAGAACCTCAGAGAGAAGAACATGAAGGAACCAGAGATGACCTCAGACTCAGAGACGACACAAGGCGTTTGTTGAGGATCCAGAGGTGTTTTTTCTTATTGTTGACAGCCTGCGCTCATCCACTACGTTTTTCCTCAAAACATTTATTTATTTTTGCTTCCAAAAAATGTCCCTGGGCAAGGAGCTTCAATCCTTTTGGGGAGAAATGTGAGGCAATGTGAAAATTGACCTCCCATATTTCTAAATCTTTTTGGTTCCGATATTACTAAACACTTTCAAAAAGACGATTCATCAGGTCGATAAAGCCGCCCTCTCAATCAAGAGAGCCTTTTATTCCACATGCTAATTACAAAGGTCAGAATCGTTGTCGCTCAACAGAAAGGACTTGTGTGGAGAACACAGGGTTGGACCTGGCCACTTAGCAAAAGACACACACGCAAAAACATTCCTTCATGCATGCGCTTGTACTAGCCCGTGGGTGATCGTAAACTTTCCCTGGGCAGGCGTTAACAGCGTTCTGAGAGATGACATGGGCGGGAGGGGGGCTAGGGTGTGTGCGGTCGCTGGTGAATACGCTGGCTGGACCTGGGAGCGAGGTGACCGGGGCCATTGCAGCGAGGAGCATGAAGAGTTGGCCTGATTTGACATCATGGACAACCACAATGGTGGAGGCGGGCCTGTGGCCAAGGTAGCTGGCCTGATAGCTTAGCTGGTGCGCTTAGTGAGGAGACGACTGTCTGGAATCTCAGACAGAGAGATAGGGGTGCGGAGAGAAGGGGGTGGAGAGAGTGAGAGCAAGTCAGTTTATTTGTGAGATTCTAGATGTGTGTATGTGTTTGTGTCTGTGTATGCGTGTGTGTGTGTGTGTGTGGGTGCGTGTGTGTGTGTGTGAGTTGCTTGGGATGACAAGAGAGAAGGAGCTAGACTTATGATTGTATCTGACATTAAGATGGTGCCTCCGTCTGTTGATACTCAACATATAAATAAGAAAAAAATGATTTTGGATTGAATATCTACTGCTCAGATATCCACATGAACCATGACAAGCCACACACAGGGACACAATATGGTGAATATAACAGTTAAACGCAATGAGTCTATCAAAACAACCTAATCATGCTACGTTTTATGTAAGCATAATGGTCTTCACAATAAGGCTATAATATCTATGCTAGTTTCCAGACCCAGTAATCTAGCCTTCAATCAATAACCCTGTTTCTTACCTCACAATTCCACTTGAAATGGAGCATACAACAAAAGCATCTGCTACGCTCAACATTGTTAGCTTTATTATAAACGACAGGCTAAGCAGAGCCATTCATCATTTACATTGTTCGTCTTAATAGCATGGTGCAATCATTGACATTTAAACTGATAGCTCTTCAAAGGGAAAATACATAATACCCTTTTCGCGAGTCAATACATTGATAGAGTACACAAAGCTCACTGGAATTAAATTCCATGCAAGTATTTGTTTTGCTACTTAATCATACATCAAACACACAGCCTCTTTATGGATGCGTCTTTTATTTTGAAAAAGTCCCTATAGTCACCGTGCCACAATGCATTTGATCAATTTGGCAGAAAGTCAAGCATGCCAAAGTATTCTGAAAGGAAGAACGGCTTTAAACCGGTTTCATTCAGGAATTAAACATGGTCATTAAAATCAGGAATATAACATGAAATCCTAGAAGACAGCAGCAGCCAGGATATGTGTTGGCAAAGATCCTCTCTCTCTCTCTCTCTCTCTCTCTCTCTCTCTCTCTCTCTCTCTCTCTCTCTCTCTCTCTCTCTCTCTCTCTCTCTCTCTCTCTCTCTCTCTCTCTCTCTCTCTCTAATTGGGCACATTCCTCTGGAGTCAGTGGTATTTCTCACACAGGAAGTCGAAACACAAACAGAGAGGGCTAAGCAACATGAAAACAAGAGCAAACATTGAGCAAGCCGGTGTTGGGGAGACACAGAGAGAGAGTGAGAGAAAGAGACCATGTCTTTTTGTGTGACATATATCTCTTGGAGAAAAATAGCTGCCAATCCAATCACACACATGTGGACAAAAACATTCAGAGCAGCAAAGGGCGAGGAGTACCATGAAGTGTTCTCGTGCACTGCTAAATCATTCACCACTGTCACCTTTAACACCAATCTCTTGAATTACTAATCCTCAATCAGACTCATGCATGGTAAAAAAACATAGCACACCCATACATTCCCATTCAGGTGCAAAATGTTTATTTATTTTTTCTAAAATTAAGCAATGTCGATGCTGGCTGTCTCTTTGCAGAGATTCATCTGAAAGTTATCTAAATCAATGCTCAATGATAGACGGGAGAAAGGAATATATTGATAAATTGATATATAGACTGACTGATAGAGAGAAAGGGCGATAGAGTCAGAGATCGACAGAGATCGTGAGAGAGGGAGATAGAGAGACATAGATTGACAGATCGCTAAAGGGCGAGAGAGAGAGAGAGAGAGAGAGAGAGAGAGAGAGAGAGAGAGAGAGAGAGAGAGAGAGAGAGAGAGAGAAAAGAGAGAGAGAGAGAGAGCTAGAGAGAGAGAGAGAGAGAGAGAGAGAGAGAGAGAGAGAGAGAGAGAGAGAGAGCGAGAGCGAGAGAGAGCTAGAGAGAGAAAGAGAGAGAAAAGAGAGAGAGCTAGAGAGCTAGAGAGAGAGAGAGAGAGAGAGAGAGAGAGAGAGAGAGAGAGGGACACATTTCCCTGGTGCCCCGTTTGCTTCACTACTCTCCAGAGGAGCCCATCCACTTCTCCTCTTCCAGGAAGGTCAACTGTGCACAAATTCATAAATAAGCCTGTAATTGCGGGCGCGGGAGCGCCCAGTGGAACACTGCTTCAAAGGCCACTAGCCGCGGCCAACTTAGCCCATGAGTTACGGCCCGTCGCCGGCCGCATGATGTGTACGTAGGTGTGTGGGTGTTGTGTGCCGTTTAACCGCTTATCCAACTGTCGACCGATATACGACATCCGATGTTATCGTCCACAAACGCAAGGAGTTTGTCCAGGAAATAAAGGCGTGCAGACTCTCTGGTCCAGTGTTCACGTCTCATGCGACTATAGGATTTATCTACTTTATGTGTAAAAGCATTATTGTGTGTGTGTGTGTGTGTGTGTGTGTGTGTGTGTGTGTGTGTGTGTGTGTGTGTGTGTGTGTGTGTGTGTGTGTGTGTGTGTGTCTGTGTGTGTGTGCGTGATATAAGGCTGAATGACCTCATTCTTTCCCCTTAAAGAGAATAAGAGAAAAGGTCAAGCATCTCCTTGAAAGCAAATCTAAGGTCCAGAAACAACTCCTTTGTTCTTTTCTGATATAAGTAAAAAAATAATGAAACAACCATCTAGTACCCTACTGGAGAAATGAATAAAAAATTCCACACAGATATGGAAATAAGAGCAGTGATATATTTAAAAAAAGCATATCATCTTTCCTGGTGAATATTCAGTGTTCTTTCAAATGCAAAGTAGTGCCGCTGTGTGTAGAATGTCACTTCAGACCCCCTGAGGAAGGCAGTCGCACAGTTCACATCGGCAGCGGACCACCGAATGTGAGCTAGAGACAACAGCTCATCTGTTCAAGCTACTGCGTTATTCTAAACACACATTTGGAAGAAAAAGGGCAATGTTGCATTATTTAAAATCAGTGTAATTACACTAAAATACAAGAATAATATGATGAAAAATTACAATATATGGATAAAAAATAGCTGATTTGGTATCATATTTGTATTTATGCATTTGCCCGTTTAATTGCTGTTTGTGTTGATGTGCAACCCTCTCTTCTTGGACATTGAGCTGAATAAAGATCATCTTGCATGTTGGACTTGCGGTACTTGTCTGTCTCCACGGTGATGATTACCTCCCTGATTTAAACCCTCATTAGCATACATACAATAAATCTACAGGTAGCCACATTTCTTTTACTATCCGTCGTATCGTTGTGCTGATAAAGCATGTTCTACGTGGTGGCATATTTATATCTCCTCTCGTGTTCTCCACCTCCTTCCTCCACCAGCACTCCATCACTCCCTCCCCAGCCCTGCTTTATCTCATCTACTCCCTTCGGTCATCTCTCGTCAATCTCCCAAATCTCCCTCCATCTCCAGCCACAAGTTCTGCGTCAATGTCTTGCATTCATTCTCCTCACCTTTCTCTTCCTCCTTCTCTTCCTTCCTTCCTTCTCCTCCTTCTCTTCCTCCCTTCTCCTCCTTCTCTTCCTTCCATCTCCTCCTTCCTTCTGCTTTTTTCATCTTCCTCCCTTCTCCTCTCCTTCCTTTTCCTTCCTTCTCCTCCTTCCTTCTTCCTCCTTCCTTCTTCCTCCTTCTTCTATTCCTTTCTTCGCCTCCTTTTCTTACTTCCTTCCTTCTCCTCCTTCTCTTCCTCCCTTCTCCTACTTCTCCTCCTTCTCTTTCTTCCTTATCTTTCTCCCTTCTCCTCACCCTCCTCTTCCTCCCTTCTCCTCACCCTCCTCTTTCTCCCTTCTCCTCACCCTCCTCTTCCTCCCTTCTCCTTATCTTTCTCCCTTCTCCTCACCCTCCTCTTCCTTCCTTCTCCTCACCCTCCTCTTCCTTCCTTCTCCTCACCCTCCTCTTCCTCCCTTCTCTTCACCCTCCTCTTCCTTCCTTATCCTTATCTTTCTCCCTTCTCTTCACCCTTCTCTTCCTTCCTTCCCATAGAGCTTCTCTTTGACCCCCCCCCCACACACACACCTACACACACACACACACACACACACACACACACAAACCGACCACAGTGGGAGTGAATATAGATTAGAAGGTTGGTCACAGATTTCACTGTGCCAGCCTTTTTGTTGCACAGCACGTTTAGGCATCAGACCTCATCCCCACCCCTTGAACGAAACAGCACATGCACACACTCGCACACACAGCCACACCTACACACACACACACACACACACAGTCAGGAATGAGCCCTGTGTGTGCCAGCCTCCCACGCAAAGCAACATTGCCAGTTTAAAACAGAGACACACACACACACACACACACACACACACACACACACACACACACACACACACACACACACACACACACACACACACACAGAGACAGGAGTGAGCAGACCTCAGACCTCAGTTCAATGCTGGGCTGTCGTCAGTGGCGGCTGGGAGCAAGGCTGGGGGAGGAGATCAATTTACCCCGGTGTCAACCACAGAACAATGGCGCATTGTAACAAGGGTGGAGCCAGCCGCCGCAGCCTACCCTCTGCGTGTGCACCTGGATACGGTACACGGGGCGCGGGCAAACCCCCTCCCACGACATAGGGCCATGCATACGGCCCGAATGAAATCCTGCCACTGTATGGCGGTTCACTTTATCCATCTTGTATTGGTTTCCTTGCCGCCTCTCCGCATGAACACCACGTTAGTGACCCTTCAGAGGTAAAGCGATACGCTTCTCCGCGCAGTCCGTTCCAAGATCTGATCCGTCTGATCTCCTCACATGACTTAGCGGAGGCAGCGAGCAGGAGGCTGGGTGGAGGGGGGTGGGCGTGGAGGGCACTAGATCAGTACTTCCAAAGCCACCCCCGGTAAGGGTTCAATCAGTGCATGGGTAGAAGGCCTTATCATAGAGTGTCAAAGTGTCAAAATAGCGTGATAAATAAAGTGAGCGATGTTGAGCAGCTGGCTAAAGTGTGAGCAAGAAATGGAAAAGATTGCAGGTGGTCGGGGGACAGGGAGAGGGCTTAAGAAACACACGAGCGAGCGAGAGAGAGAGAGAGAGAGAGAGAGAGAGAGAGAGAGAGAGAGAGAGAGAGAGAGAGAGAGAGAGAGAGAGAGAGAGAGAGAGAGAGAGAGAGAGAGAGAGAGAGCGCGAGAGAGGGCGAGAGAGAGAGAGAGAGAGACAGAGAGAGACAGAGAGAGAGAGACAGAGGGAGTCACAGCGAGAGCGAGAGAGAGAGGGAGAGACAGAGAGACAGAGCGAGAGAGACAGAGACAGAGAGAGACAGAGCGAGAGAGAGAGAGAGAGAGAGAGAGAGAGAGAGAGAGAGAGAGAGAGAGAGAGAGAGAGAGAGAGAGAGAGAGAGAGAGAGAGAGAAAGAGAGAACGACAGAGGGGGGGGGGGGGTGAGACAGAGAAGCGAAGATGGATTGGGATGCAGACCTCTGCCAGCAGAGAGCAGTTGCAGAGTTTGAGTTGTCCGGCCTCTGCCGGCGTGATTTATTCATGAGATAAGTCACCGGGGCTGTGGAACAGGAGAGCGTAATGGTGTAATGTTCCTGCCGCCTTCTCCATCGCCAACACCCCCACACACCCCTCCCCCTCCGGCAACCCTCCACCTCCCACACCGCCAACACCTCCCCTGCCCCCCTCCCCCCCCCCCTTCCCACTCCAGCCCAGCCTCTCTCGCTTCATCTGCCTGCCGCAGTGACTCAAGCCTGCCGTGCCCCTGCCTTGGCTCGGTGGAAGGGTTTACCGCATGCAACACTAGGACACGCAGAGGGGATCAGAGCCAGCTCCGATAAACAGAGGGCCATCTGGGGGCTGCGCCGGGGCGGGCGCTCCAGATTCCATCCGGCGCCCCCGGGGGGTTGGTCAACTTTACTGAAAAGCGATCACTTCCCAAAAAGAATCGGATTACCCTCGGAGAATGATGTTTTTGTTTGAGCTACCCCGTCCGGATGTATACTTTCGATTTGAGTTAGTTTGACTTGATCTCTAGTTCTGCTCCTCTCTACCACCACCGAGGGAGTTGAAGAGCAATTGCGCTATAAACGGCAAACATTTGTATCGACGTTAATCTGAGAGGATCCACAGACCTTGTTCTGAAAAGCTTTATTGAGATATAGTCCTGCTTACCAGACTACCGCCTTCAAAGGCCAACCTTTGTGGAGGAAGTGTATCCCGCCCTTTCCTTGTAGAAGGTTACATCAGTACACAACATCAGGATAATCAAAACAGTTGTTTTCAGTCGCCCATTCCTCTGGCATTTGTGTCCTTTTCACTCTACTCTGCAGCTACAACTTGATGTTTCTCTTGTTAATTATTTGAAGAAATCCCATTCATCAAAGTATGATTGACATTGAAAGCATTGGAAATCGGAGCATGGTATCCAGGCACTCACTTTGTCTGATTTTGACCTAGTGAGGGCCTGATTCCGTTGATTATTAATGCCTTGAAATTCGCTCGCACATTGAATCATAAATCATGCCCCTTAAATCTCTCAGATTTTAACATAGAGATACACTGGTCCAAGATTAGTTAGGCTGTTTGAACTGATGTTGCGCAGCGAAGTCAAACACTTTGAATCTCCCTACTAACAACTGCATCGAGTAGTCGTAAGAAATATCACTTTCAGACAAATGAAGGCAGCTCTCCAGAATGACACAGTCCGCCCAGCTATCACACAGTTGGCAAATTAAAGCTGTATCCATAATCTTCTCTCTGCTTGGAATTAATAGGACGTAAAAGAAAACTCTAATGAGCTTGTTTTTACGAACAACACAGAGGAACAGAATCGTAACTTTGGATGTGCACGCCAATAACTTCGCTCATCTTGTGGGTTTGCAAATGTGATGGTATAAATTACACTGTACTCTGCCAAAAAAGCTACACGGGCAGAACAATACCTGACTTTTTTCTTATTCACCATGAAGGTCTTTAGACGCTTCAGGAAATCAGAACACAATTTTGTCTGTATCTGCTCCGAACTGACATTATAGTTTCTGAACTGTGGCAAATTGCTAGACGACTTCAAAGATGGAAATCAGCCAGTGGCCCAGCTCCATTGTACTTGGTAAAAAGGGCTTCTAAACTATTTATTTACCCTCCATTGGAGTCTTTTGATGCGATCGCAGTGTGGCCCTCTCTATTCTCAAGCTTAATGCGCGGGGCTGGGCGCGGAGGGAACAGCACTAGCTCCATTGTACTAGAGCAACAGATTACCACATCAACAGGAAGCTCATTGGCTCAGCCTGCTGCCAGCGACAGACATCCACCCTCCGGCAGCACCATCTTACCCCTCTGCCCCCCCCCCAGCCCGCCCTCTCAATGCCAAAGGCCGCCCGAGACAGACGCATTGTGGGGCTGAATGCTGACGGTCAGTCAGCGAGGACGGATGCTGAATTACCATGACAATATAGGACTCACGCTGTTGCGCTTATTTTTTGACTTTCTACTTCCATTTTTCTCCTCATATAAATGCAGTGATGAGAACACACAGTAAGCAACCATCTGAGCCAAGCTGGCGATCTTTATGATGGCGCTAGGGGTGGGAAAGAGTGAGGGAGTGGTTGAATAAGGGGCCACAAGCCCAAAGAAAAAAACTGTGTGAATATGGGTTCAAATTTTTGGCAGAACCCAAAAAAAAGAAGTAGAATCGTGTTGTTTTCAAGGAGAAAAGTACATAGTGGAACGACATCAGCCGCGAATGCAGTGGGGCTATATTATTTTCTGCTTCGTATAAGACTAGTCTATTTTGGGTGTGAAAATACAAAGCATTATTTTGCGTCCGACCCAATATGAGCGTGTGCTTTGGGCTTTATAGTGTAATAAATATTCAGCGAGAGGTGTACTTCATAAAACTGATGGGGTAAAAAATCACTCATTAATATTCCGACTCGGTCAGTCTCATTTGCAATACTTCTGATATATTGAAGTTTGAAACTCAAAGGGGCTCCCTTTCGGAAAGTGGAAATAGATATTTGGCAATGGCCATGGACATAATATTATATGTGGGTCGTTTGACTTTTCTTGGGGTGATTTATGGCGGGGTAAACACGGCCACCCATCACTCGTCTGGCCCGGTGACGGCTGACATCATGGCGGCTGTGACCTTGCGGCGAACACAACACCAGGATAGCGGGTGGCAGTGTGGATTACAGCTGGTCGGCAGATGCAATCAAAGATGTGTAATTAATAAAACTAGCGAACACAGGTGTTGGGCTCGCCATTCTGATGATTTGGCGACAGTCCATGGGCAGTGCATGACAGTTTCACCGATATTGACCCCCCGTTGACCTGTCGTAACTGAGGTGGGGTTTAGTGAGTGGCGGGTTGTGTGTGTGTGTGTGTGTGTGTGTGTGTGTGTGTGTGTGTGTGTGTGTGTGTGTGTGTGTGTGTGTGTGTGTGTGTGTGTGGCAGACAACGGCAAACCGGCTGTGTTAAATCCTCGCCCGCTTTTAAAAGTTGAGTTTATTTTCCAAATAGGCCCAAACCACTTACATCCTACTAAAAACACGGCTCAAACTCACGACGTAAGTTCCGCTCTAAATATAGAGCGGGAACACAAAGCGTGCTGGATCTTTCTTCCTCTTTTTTGTCCTTTCCTTTGTTCTTTATGGGCTTCAGTACTTCCAAAGCCTCTTCTATATTTGCTTTGTGTCACTAAACAAAGTCAAACAGAATTATCCCAAACTGATTACTTTGACGGCATTGTGTTTGCTGGCAGCCGGGCCAGGCCGTCTTATGACAAGATCCCCGCTAGAGGATCACCTCATGTTCTATTCTCTTTCCAGACTACCCTAAGCCTAAGCTTCCCCATCCACTTAGCCCGGTATTGATTCCACATCTCTCATGCAATATGTATGCATTCCTTACAGCTAATCAGGGAGGATAAGTGCACTCAGAGTGTCCAGGTATGTATGGCTTACATGCAGGCACAACCCCGGCTATCGACGTATTCACCTCTGAAAGGGGCTGAGAACGAAGAGACGTGGGGTTTGGATTCCTGACATGGACGAGTTTTCCATTACCGTGGTTACCGTGGTTTGTATTGTGTTGTGTCTTTTTTTTTTCTCCTTTTCTGGAGGTACTGGTAACCGAGCGGTGCGTCAGAGCACACATGGCGCGCAGCGTCATGAATTCCATTCATCTGTCAATATTTTGGTAAAATGGTGGAGATATCCTAGGGGCTGCTTTTGAGACCGCAGATCTCCTTCGGAATTCCTTGAGAGTGGAGTGGAAAGGCGGAGAGGATAAGGAGCAGAGACGGGGGAAGAGCAATACGGCGGGAAAGAGACAAACGTGTGATCTCTGTGATTTTTGACTCAAGGGCTCAATTTCTCTGCCGCTTGCCAGATATTACCAGATCAAGTATAGCATGATAGGGTCTTTGTGTGTATGTGTGTGTGTGTGTGTGTGTGTGTGTGTGTGTTTGTGTGTGTGTGTGTGTTTGTGTGTGTGTGTGTGATGGAGAGGAAGATAAAGTGGCTGTGTTTGTGTGTGTTGTATGTGTGTGTGTATGTGTGTGTGGAAAAAAACACGCTGTCATTGTATGCCGACTTTGTGTGAGCCAAAGACAAACCGAAAAGATAATGGCGTAATGGAAGTGTGTGTGGTGTGCGTGGAGGGACACAGCTGGGCCTGGTGAATAACACTGCTGCTCATGTGTAAGCATTAATGCATTCGGGGCCCCATGCTTATTCAAAAAGCAGGGAACAGCCGAGCAGGGAAACAGTGTAAACCGTAATGTCAGCTAAAGGGCATCCGAGCTATTCTGGTGACAAACACAAACCCGGGCGATAATGTGGACTGACCAACACACTGTGCGGCAGCCTGACTCCTGATGTCCTGCGTACAAACACAGACCCAGGCCGAGGCGGACTGTTTGGAGACGTCTGAGGCACAGGCGTCCCCCTCTCGTTCCCCTGCAGATCGGCAATAACGACTGAATCACAGCACACGTAGAAAGCCCCCCGCCCATCTAATGTACCCCCAGATCCCCCCCTCTCTCTCTCTCTCTCTCCACGCTTCGCTTTACCACTCCTAACGATTTCAATACCGAGGAGTCGTTCACGTGAAGTAATCAGTCCGTCACGTCCCCCCCCCCCCCCGCCCACCTCTCTCCCTCTCTTTCTCTCCGTTTAACATGAGAGAAATCTGCCACATTAGACAGCCCACTGGTTAAAAAATATGCAGTTATCTGTGCCAAATGCGGGCTGATGTTACCCACTGAGGCAGGGCTTCTAGCGCTGTGATAAACCTACAGTGCTGACACACGGCGGGAGGCATCAGTGTTTTATCATCGTTGTTTTGGGGAAATCGACGACATCATTCAATAGTTATGCTCCGTTCGTCTCGATGAGATATTTATACGGGGCTGCAGCTCCAGTTCATAAATACCTCAATTGTTAGTCAATATAAACCAATGAATAAATAAATGTATAAAATACAAACAAATCAATAGAAAACAGGACACCTCTTTTACGGTACCAACGCAGCAACCATCGGGTGTTTCGGTCCTCCCCCCCCCCCCCCCCCCCCTCTTTATTTCAGTCCTCTCTCCGTTAAATGCACGCGGGAGAGTTTTACAAGCGGGGCTTGGGCAGGTGTTGGTCCGTGAAGCCCTTCTGTGTACACGCGGCTGCAAGGTTCACCGCCCCTTCCGCGGCCCCCGCCACCGCAAACGCAATAAATCCCGCCACGGCGATGGACCGCTTGACCTCCGGGGCGGCCTCCCCTTACGCTGGCAGTCGGGAGCCTGGCGGCCGTACATTATCTCCCTCTCTAACGTTTAGTGCAGACGGTGCGGATGCATATCGACGCCGTTTTAATCTTGTTTGAAACAGGGACCGGGATCTGTTTTGAATGACAACAAATGAAAGGGAAAAGTGCTTTTTCTCCAGAGGTCGTGTTTAATTATACGACCGTCGGACCAAGAGGGCGGGAGGGGGTGTTTTGCTCTAATGCTCTGACTGGGGGCTGCAGCTCTTGAGGTTCTCAGGTGCCTTGGCACTCTGTCTGTACTTCATCTTGGATGGGCAGCTCTTAATAATTCATGGTCTGCAAGTATCAGAAGAAAAAAAAAACGCAATCGGTGGCCAACTGTAATACCCTACGTGCCACAGGGAAACACGCAGGGCGTCGCTGGGAGCTTTGTTCGAGCAGGCGCACCCTGGATGGAGTACGGCCCTATGCTGGTGACAAGGATGTCTGGAGGGGGTGGAGGGGGTGGTGGGGGACTCACCGGGGCAGGGAGCATGTGTCACGGGCGGCCATGGGGGTAAGGAAAGGACACCTCTAAAGTGTCACGGCCTGAGCGGACACCGATGCATAATGCAGCGACGTCTGTAGCAGCCGACAGGAGATCACAAGCCAATGCCTCCGGGAATGCCTTCTGTGCATCTTTAAGGGTTTTGTAGGAGAGATTATGCATTTATGTGTGCGTACACTTTGACGGTTTGTATCAGGGCAGGGTTCAAAAGATGTGCAAGCAACGCACGCACAGGCGTGAACTTTTTTCTCAGAAGATGTTGGTTGGATGTGGGGTATGGCTGTGTGGATATGGGCTCAACGAATATGTGTGTGGATAAGACAAGGAACCGCATGTGGGGCTTCGTCATAGACTGCCCACAGAACATACTAGAAAGCCTAGAGATGGAATAATACCCTGATTCCAAACCAACAAAACTGCCATAAAAGTTAAGATTGGGCTAGCAGGTGTGTGTGTGTGTGTGTGTGTGTGTGTGTGTGTGTGTGTGTGTGTGTGTGTGTGTGTGTGTGTGCGCGCGTGCGCGCGCGTGTGTGTTTTAAATTATTGTAGACAACCTGGGTGCATAAATGTATTCTGTGACATTATCAGCCAGGCCTGGTGTCTTGGACTTTTCTGCTTTGAATTGGCCTTGCTTTGAGGAGCCAGCCCAGTGTGGTAAAGCTCCCAGTAACAGCTAACAAGGAGCGGGGAGCCCTGGGCTGGTCATGCTGTCTGCTGGCCGAAGGGGAAATTCAATTTACATTTTGACTCTGCAACCCTCACTCGATGAATGGACCCCCCCCCCCCCCCCCCCCCCCCCTCTCTCCCTCTCCCCCTCTCCCTCTCTCGATGATCACATCTGTTTCTCCACTGTCTCCCTGGTCAATCTCTTGCCTTTCCTTTTCTTCCCTTTAATTATTTCATCTGTTTTGTCTCGGCCCTCTCTCTCTCTCTCTCCCCCTCTCCCTCTTCCTGCATTCCTCACCGTCTACCCCACCGTCATTTCAAGTCCTCCCAATCATCCACTCCCCGCCCCTCCTCCTCCATTCCACGTCCCCTGCTCCAATTTCTCTAATAGTCCAAATGGAGTGCGGCCCTGAGAGAGCACTGCCTTTGTGTGTGCGTGTGTGTGTCCGCGTGCATATGTGTGTGTGTGTTTGGGTGTGTGTGGGTGTGTGGGTGTCTGTGTTCTTTCTGTGGCGCTTGCCCTCTTGTTATCCCTACACTCTCCTCCTCAGGCAGACAGGTGAGACGGTAACCAAGCCAAACAGCTGCTGGGAGGGAGAGAGAGAGAGAGAGACAGAGACAGAGACAGAGACAGAGACAGACAGACAGACAGACAGACAGACAGACAGACAGAGAGAGAGAGAGTAAGAATAGAGTACGATAGGCAGACCAACAGAGACAGATAGAGAAGCAAAGAGCACAAGAGAGAGGAGTAGATCAAGAGTGAAGGAGAGAGAGAGCGTATGAGTGCAGGAGACATGCATTAACGTTAAAGTAACTCGGTATAACGATGTGTGTCTGTGTGTTTGGGTGCAGTTGAAGGACACTTATTGCGACAAGGAGAGAGTGAGAGAGAGAGCCAAGTGAGAGAGCCAGAGAGAGAGAAGGAGAGGGAGAGAGAGCCAAGTGAGAGAGCCAGAGAGAGAGAGAGAGAGAGAGAGAGAGAGAGAGAGAGAGAGAGAGAGAAGCAGAGAAAGAGAGAGAGAGAGAGAGACAAAGCCAGAGAGAGAGAGACAGAGAGAGAGACAGAGAGAGAGGGAGAGAGACCTTCACCCGATGCCTTTGACCTTGAGAGCCCTGCGGACTGGTGTCCACTTACAGAGCCTGTCTGTACGTACACCTCCCCCCCAGCCAACCCCCCCCCCCTCACCCCCCTCCCCCAGCATCCGTCTTTTATCAAATTACTTGAAGGGAGGGGCCGGGCGGGCCGGGCGGGGGGGGCTCTCATTTGTACTCTACGCCAGCTGCATTTAAAACGCGGCAGACGCTAAAGTCCCAGCTCTGAGCCGGGCCTAGCTGCTGCGTGGGAGCCGCCGCGGTTCCAGACGATTAGCTGCTGAACCGGCAGGCAGGCAGCGACGGCGGCGACGCGGCAGCGACGGCACCGGGGCCCGCGGACCGGGGCCTCGCAGAGGCATTAGCCCGGGATGAGTCATTAAACAGCTGGACCATCATAGCCCCAGAGTGATTTAAGCATCCCCTCAAAACGCACTAACTATGTCATTTGTCTGCAGCCCCTCCATCTAACCCCCCCCCGCCCCCACCCTTGCACTGTAATTGGAGGAAGAATAAATGTAATGTGAAACCGTAAGAAGCGGGCGAGGGGTGAAAGCTTTTTACCATGATGGGAACGTTTGCTTGTTGTCGATGGAGGGAGGGGGGGGGGGGGGGGGGGGGGGGGGGGGGGGGTAGTGATGACTCAGCACTCATTAAGCACAACACATATGGCCATTGATTCACCCCGTTCACTGTTTTGGGGTTTTGCTATCGCTGGCGTGGTGACTTACTATCGGTGGATACCGGCGAGCCGTTTCGACGACCACTTCACGTTATTGACGGAGAGTAAATGGAGCGGGTATTGTTCGATTATTATTGATGTAACAACGGCTGGGATTTTGTCCTTCTCTTTTGGCTCACTGTGTAACAATGGGGGTAGGAGGTAGGCAAGGGCGGTGGTTGGGTGGGGATGGAATCGGGGGGAGGGTGTTTGGGGGGAGGGGGGGGGGGGTTTGCTTCTAATGGGGCTCAACAGTTGTGCCAACGCAGCCCGAAAGCCAAAGAGAACCCCTCACCCGAGTCAACACTGGCAAAAATAATTCAGCGTTTATTGAAGGAATGATGGGACGGGGAAGGGGGGGGGAGGGTGGCTTGATGGACGTGTGTGTGTGTGTGTGTGTGTGTGTGTGTGTGTGTGTGTGTGTGTGTGTGTGTGTGTGTGTGTGTGTGATGGGGGGGAGCAGGGGGGATTTGTGGACGCAATGCTATCAAACAGCGCTGTGAAAACATGAGGCGCGCGCCGGGAGAAGGAGATTGGATTGCGAGCGGTCACGGCGGTGGGGTCAGTGGACAATCTGCGCAGGTCAGACCCGGAGGCAGGGCTACACGCCAGCCTGTGACGTTCTCCATTAACTCATCGAGGAACCCCCTGTAGCTGCACACACACACACGGGGGGGGGGGGGGGGGGTGGGGGCTGCCGCCACCGGCGCGCTAAGGAGCAGCTTCAGAGGAGGGTAATAAATAAACTAGTAAGGAGTAAAATGAGAAAAAAGATGGACGGAGATGGAGCGCGGTGAAACTGAGAGGAAGAGGACGGGATGGATGGACAGGATACGACAGAATGACGAAGGGAGAGAGCGATAGTAAAATGAGGGAGAGGAAGGGGATGGACAAGAGAGGCACAAAGAAAGTGATGTAAAAGAGAGGAGGAGGGAGAAAAGAGGAGACAAACACACAAGAGTAACAGAAAGCAAGAGAGAGAGAGAGAGAGAGAGAGAGAGAGAGAGAGAGAGAGAGAGAGAGAGAGAGAGGAATGGACGGGAAAGGCAATGGGATAAATAGAGCGCACAAGACAGACGGAGAGAGCGAGAGAGAGAGAGAACAAACAAATAAGCAAGAAGTGGAAGGGAGATGTAACTGCAGACAATTTGAAAGCCCTGTCGTCTCATCACGCCCCCGTTCGTTTACATAACACACTCTCTTTTCCTCAAGAAAGGTGCGCCGACAGGCAAGGTTTTGTTGTTTTTCTTTAATCAGATGGTGGGCGGGTCCAGGTGCTGTTCCCGGTGTTTTTAGCACGGTAGTCCGCTCTGCCGATTTGCCGAGGCTGTTTGGACAGACCCAACGGCATACTGTCAAACGGTTGATGAAAGAAACGGGCTCTAGCTGCCACTGTGTTGTAAAGAGAACATTAGACTCAAATCTCTCTCTCTGTGTGTGTGTGTGTGTGTGTGTGTGTGTGTGTGTGTGTGTGTGTGTGTGTGTGTGTGTGTGTGTGTGTGTGTGTGTGTGTGTGTGTGTGTGTGTCAGAGAGCCAGTTGTTCTCCTCTACCTCCACTCTCCTCTCTAAATGAGGCAAACACCACAATTTTGGACAGGGATTGAGCAAACATTGACAAAGACTAAACATTCGTCTCAAAATAATCTGCCCAAGTCTGTTTACCGCTAGCGGCCTTACAGATGCTCCAAGCTAGTTTTTCACAAGACAATGGAGCTGGCCGTGGTGTTCGTAAACAAGGCTAACTGCTAGCAATCGTAACCATGTGCGTGCCTATGTTTGTATTAGCAACTGTGTGTGTGTGTGTGTGTGTGTGTGTGTGTGTGTGTGTGTGTGTGTGTGTGTGTGTGTGTGTGTGTGTGTGTGTGTGTGTGTGTGTGTGTGTGTGTGTGTGTGTGTGCGCGTGCGTGCTTGTTAGAATAAGGATCATCTGTCTTCCATTTTTAAATGTTTATACTTAATGGATGGATATATACAGTGTTTATTTGTTTGGAAGGAGCATCAGAAGTGCTGTTGTTTGCCCTCACATTCCGCGGCTTTCTGAGGAAATGTTTTAGGAAGCTCCGACAGCACGCGCATTATGAAGATGATCGTGTTCTACAGTGGCAGACTCCATTTTATGGAAACATCTGAGTCTTGCGTGGACATGACGACTAGACATACTTCTAAGTTAAATCCCAGAAATCCTGGAAAGGCTTGTGGAACTGACGGTTTGTGTGGGCTAGTTTTGACACACAAAAATGCTAGAGAATTTCAAAACGAGAGGGTAGCATTAAAAGGACAACAGACATTTCACGGTTACCGGAACATAACAGGCGAACCATAGAGCCTGTTTCATATCAACTCAGCTTTTTTGATTACCGCAAAAATTGAATATTAAACACTGATGGTTCAGTAATCCTCGCAGCACAATGATATTGATGGCAGCGCAGCGTTTTATTGTTTTGATATAGGCACTGAGAAATGACAACGCTCGTAATCCGGGACACGCTTGACGTCTCACACACACACACACACACACACACACACACACACACACACACACACACACACACGCACAGCTTCAGTCCAAGTTCTGCGGCATTGTTAAAAAGAAATCACAGCGTGCAATTGCAATATAACTCCCTCTCTCACTCTGGCAAAAAACACAACGGTCCCAGAACACAGAGAAAACGCTCCTATTTTCTCTCCAACACAGTCAATGACACATGTGCTTTACCGATATAATCACCCATATAAAGTGATCAACCGCCCCCCCCCCTCTCTAACACATCCTCCCAGAGCGGAACGCTCCGTCTGGGCCAGGCAGACCTCAAAGAAGCGTGTCGCAGCGCGACGCTGTGATGTAGATCAGCCGTTCCGCTCCAACAATGAGCGTCTCTGTTGGAGAGACCCAGCATGGGGGTGACCCCTCCAACAAAAACAACAAACACTGCCAGACCACTCATGTGTGTCCGCTTTAAACTAATATGGGCAGAACATTAGATGCGTGGGAGCATGCGTTGGGATCTGGGTCTGTGTGGTGTGTGTGTGTGTGTGTGTGTGTGTGTGTGTGTGTGTGTGTGTGTGTGTGTGTGTGTGTGTGTGTGTGTGTGTGTGTGTGTCTGTCTAAACATGTGCCGACTGTGATCCCTTGAAGCCTACACATCCGTGTCATGTGTCCTATGTGTTTGAGTGTATAACGTTGCGTTTATGTAAGTATGTGTGCGTGCTTGTGCTCCGCTTGTGTGCGTCGAGTTCCATGTTTGAGGGTTGGCCAATGCGTGTCTGTGCGGTGGTGTATCTGAATGCTTGTGTGTGTGTGTGTGTGTGTGTGTGTGTGTGTGTGTGTGTGTGTGTGTGTGTGTGTGTGTGTGTAAGCACGCACTTGTGTACTTCAGAATATGTGTGTAGGTGCACTATTTTCCGTGCATTGTTATGTTTCTATGTCAGGTAAGGGAATGTGTGTGCGTCTTCCTGAGCCTTTGTGCGTGTATGTGTGTCACACTGTCTATGTATATGTGTGTGTGTAGGTGTAAGTCGGCCTGTCTACATGTATGCGTCAGACTGTCTATGCATGTTTGTGTGTGTGTGTGTGTGTTTGCCAGTGAGTGCGTGTGTGGGTGTGTGCTTGTGTGTGATTTAGAGACCGGTGTCGATGCAGCAGGTTTGTGCGCGAGCGGAACAGGAGCCGGGATCTAAGGAGCTTTAACACACATGTTCAGGGCCCCTCGGAGACCCTGTGTGTTCGGGGCTGCCGGTATTGTTTGGGTTCGGTGTGGGCAGTTCAAAAGCCTACGAGGGGATACAAGAGAAGCTTACAGAGGTCTTTTCCTGTCTCTCTTCAGCATCACACCTCATTTTTAGAAACGTTGCAGATGTACAGCCTGTTGTGTTCGGCGACGGTGACGTGGTCTAGACATGTGACTGGGCCTCTCGGCACCAGATCCTGCTATATGTGGCTTAGTGTTGGCTGATTCCCCCATTTTGTTGACGCAATAAAAAAATGACTACAGGTTAGTATGGTGCTGTGCATTTTGCATTATGCACTATGAACATATGTTTAACCCACTTATAAGTGGGATGCCTTTTCCGTGTTTTGGATGACCTAAAATGATTTCTACACTCCTCTTCATTGTTCTCCATGGATGACTTTAGCTGTTGTTGGGATCCCGGTTAACGCGGCGTGCCCCTGTGAGACGAGGCTGTTGGGGTCGTATGTGAGCACTGAGTAGGGAAGAGAGAGGCAGAGAGGAGCAGCCAGTCAGGGTGACCTCATGTGTTTAGCTCTCAGAACGGCTATCAGGTTTCCCCTGTGTGCACAAACCAGATCATTCAACCCACAACCCCCTCGGATGCAATCCCCCAGGCATTGCTGTGTGTGTGTGTGAGGGGTGTGTGTGAGGGGTGTGTGCGTGTGTGAGTGTGTGTTTGTGCCTGTGTGTGTGTGCAACTGCAGACAATCAATAAGAACAAGGTTGTGTGTGTGTGTGTGTGTGTGTGTGTGTGTGTGTGTGTGTGTGTCTTTGTGGGGGTGGTGAATGGATCGGCTGAGCGATAAATTATCTCAGATAAATTATTAAGATCAACCGAGAGAGAGAGAGAGAGAGAGAGAGAGAGAGAGAGAGAGAGAACCCCTGGGTTAGTCTTCGTCACTGAACTCTGTGATCTCGGAAGTCACCCCACCCACACCCTTCACTCAACTCCCCCCCCCCGGAAAGCCTGCCCACCCACACCTACATACACACACTCACACACACACACACACACACACACACACACACACACACACACACACACACACACACACATACACTTTCTTCCTCTGCAATTCACGTCCTGTGCTTCTCTGGTTTCCTCTGAGGCTGTTTGTATGCATGCACAAAACATGCAGGGTCAGAGTACATATATCAAGAGTTTCGGTGTTAACGACCCTGTTGACCGTGCAACTCCCCTCCATAAATGATATCACGTTAGATTATGTTGACGAATAGCAATGGAGTGTGTATATTTTCCCTGGAAACGCCGTTGTTTGCGGGACATCCTCAAAATGGATTACGACGTGTTCTGCTGTACTGCGTCAATAAGGCGGAGGCGAGACAGGGCAGCGGGGAGATGGCATAGAGTCCTGATGCTCCGTTAAAGTCTCCCGTCGGAAACCGACTCGGGGCGTGGCAGATGGATTAAAGCTGTAAACAAGGACACGGTCTGGGCCGGAGAAAGACCGATGGACTGGCGCAACATTTAACGGATGTTTACACATGAATGCCTTGTTATTCTGCATGGTTTCAACGTATGTACCGGTGACAGTTGAATGTTCGCTCGGTGATCAGATGTCTATTCTTTTTGGCCGAGTTCATTTATCAACTCCTATGTCCTCTCCATCACCACCTTTGTACAGTCCCCTGGAGAATACATCGGCCCGAGCTTTCTTTTCTTTCCCTCCGAGTGGCCGTTGCGAGTGACGTAAAGTATGGAGCTGTGCCTATGACGACCTTGTACGACCCGCTGTCACACATTTGGCCGGGTGAGCTCGCGCTGCTGTTCACCATTGCTATGGCAACAACACGGCATACCAGCATCGGCTACGGGGGGACCTTTCCATTCCACTGTCTGCATGTGGCAGGGTACATGCACGCAGATATACAGGCACACAAGCAGGGCCACTCGCCCAAAGAACCCAGATCCACGAGTACACACGCCCCGTTGTATACCAGTTAACCAGATGTGGCATGCCAGTAAAAGGTACAACTCTGGTCCTCTCAATGCAAGCAACCTCCCTTGGATCCTATAAGACAGGGGACACAGGTTGTGTGTGTGTGTGTGTGTGTGTGTGTGTGTGTGTGTGTGTGTGTGTGTGTGTGTTTGGGGAGGCTGCTATCTCTTTCTAAACAGATTGGCAGATCATCCACGCCTCAACGGGAGGACACAGAAATAAAGCTGGGGCGCAGTGTAGTTCCATTACACTTTCACAAAGATAGAAAGACTGACACACAGAGACACTGAGAGAGTCCGACAGCCGGAGCACAAGAGAGGGGGCAGGAAAAGAGACAGAGAGAGAGAGAGAGCAGGAGAGGGAGAGAGACAGGAAAAGAGACAGAGAGAGAGAGATGGATAGAGGCCGAGAGAGTGAGAGACTCAACACCGTCAACCCCGCAGAGAGAAAGAGAGAGAGAGGGATAGAGAGAGATAGAAGGGGACAGGAAAATAGAGAGAGGGAGAAAGAGAGCCAGAGAGTGAGAGACCGGAAAAAGGGACAGTGAGAGAGAGACACCGGCCATGATGGCCTCTGATGATAGGGTAACGTTTGAATGCTGTTGTCCAGGCAGTTTTTTTTCTTTCCTAAATGTTCTGTAATGTTTCTGTTTGTTTCGCGGTGAGTGAGGGGTGGGGCCAGGAAGCTCAATGATTAATTGCCGCCCCCCCCAAAAAACGCTGAGGACGGAGAATGTGCTCAAAAAGATGGCGACGGCGTAGGAGGCGGCTGCTGCTCTAGCGGGCCCGCGTTGCTTCATCGGCTGAATCTTAATGGCGCGCCCCACCTGCGACGGGCGTGGGGAGCCTCTTACAGTGTACGTCTGAGTGTCCCAAAGTACTTTGCGGAAAAAAACGTTGTTAATTGGCCCAATGACGTGTGACTCATTTGCGTGGGCTAGACATTCCACTCACTGTTCCCTTGTAGGGATATACAACGGCGAGCAGTATTTAGGACACGAATGACTTACGGCTCGTCTAAATGAGGTACGGCGCGACACAGAGTTCTGTTTATCATGCTGAATTTATATATTTTTTCCCCCTATACGGCAAAACTTGCACCCAATATGTTGGGGGAAACAAATGACATATGGCGGTTACACAAGCATACAGCTGTTGTTTTCCTGGACGGGGATGGGAGAGGGGGGCCTGGAGATAAATAATGTATACAAGACTTCCACGGGCTACTCCACACAGCTAATGAGAGTGAGAGGGGAAGCAGACAGGGAATTAGCAACTATAAGTGTTTTCCAAAGCTTCTGTTTTTCCTCCATTTTTCATCAGCGCCCGAGGACACTAAATAAAACAAGGATGGAAGACAAACACGTTGGCTTTCGTCGGGTTTCAGAAGTATTAAAAAAAAGCATTGAAGATTTGCATTTTATTCAAAATGCAACGCCCGCAGCCTCTTAATATAGACATACAAATAGATGTCTCACTCAAGAGAGAGGGGGGCGCGTAGAAGCATCGAACGTGAAAGCATTCTCGGCTTCATTTCCCCACCTCTATCTCACTATCGTTCTCTCTCTTGCTCTGTCACTGCTGGGACTCAAAGCCAGGTAAGCTTAATCATTTGGGGAGAAAAGGGGGTACAACGGAGGAATGTGGTCACTTGATGATGATGTTGTGGCCACAGCCTCTTCAAAAAACATGGGTGTCCCACATCAAACGTGTGCCCTTTCACGACGTCATCCTGCTACACTACCGTCGCACTCGACGCTGTGTAGTGCACAAAGTGGCACATCCACTATCCAGAGCGAACATAAAACACCACTTTCTTTGGGGTCGCCTGCGGCTGTTTATGCACGATTAATTACCAACGAAAGAAGCGGCATGTCAAGACAACGCTGTAAAGTCCCAGTGGTTTCTTCCCCAACGTTTAGCCCGCCTGGTGCGACTCACCAGCCCCCCCTCTCCCCCCCGGCCGCCGACCCAGTCCACCCACACACCCCCCCCCCCCACCCCCCCAACCGGTGCTGCGCTGGCTGGCTAAATTATGCCGCCTACCTCTTCATCCGCCCACTGGCTTACTAATGCACCCGGGGTCTCTGCAGCAGCGGAGTGGGCACACAAGGAGGGCCTTGGGCGGGTCTAGCGAGCAGCGCATTCAGGCCGACTCCCAAGACACCTGCCCGGCTGAGTCACTTCACCGCCGTGAGCCGCACGGGGCTCGGGGGAAAAAAAAGGAAAAGAAAGAAGAAAAAAAAAGAAAAGGGTTAATCCACCGAACCAAATTGTTGCACGCATCTGTATTTGTGCGAGGGGCTCACTGCGGACTGCGGTCGGAGGGGGGAAGAGGTACGGGGGGCTGGGGGAGGAGAGGGGAGAGACACAGGGCCTGTGTGCACGGCGTGGGGCCGGTAGGGAGGGGGGTAGTATGACGACAGCGCTGGCGGCCCTCACGAAAACCCTCAAGCTTATTTGCTTATCCTCGTTCACGGGCGGGATTGGCCTTTCATGCCCGGAGCCGTCTCTCGAGTCACGCGTGACGCGCTGTTTTCTTTGAGTCATTCACCGTTAATGCGGCTGCATGGGGTCAGTGTTAAGAGGCCCCCCGGCTGCATGCTCCCCGAGGGGGAGGAGGAGGAGCGGGGGTGGAGGTGGAGGCGGCTGGGGGGGGGGGGGGGGGGGGATAGGGGATAGGGGATCGTATGGGAACCGAGGGAGGCTGCGGACGAGGGACTCGGAGCAGCGGGGGGACGGGCGGAAGGGCTCCATTACCATTTGCATGCCTGTGGCGGGAGAGCCCGGTCGGGGCCGTCGGGCCGGGAGCACTGGAGGGTTGAACACATGAACCCCCCGCTGGAAAATGAAATGCAAAATGTAGAGCTGGAGAGCCGGACAGATTAGCTTTTGTTCACCCCAAATTTTGCATGTGACGGGGAAAAAGTTTGTCTGGTTCACAACCGAGAACAATAAGAGGACAATGGAGACATACAATTATACGGTATTTTCGTTGTAGCATGAATTACTCACTCGCTAATCTTGCATGCGTGCCGTATTGTGAGAATGTTTGGATAATGACATCACCGCCATTAGCACATCTTAATTCACCATTACACATCTGGTAATGGAACATACTGACACTTCGACCCAGTTATAAACACCAGTCTTACAACCATGTGTGTGTGTGTGTGCGCGCGAGTCTGTGTGTTGGTTAGCCTGTGGGCGCGTGTCTGCTCTCTGATTGGCAAGGCATCCAATCGGTACCAGCGGTCGAGCGGTGCTCTGCAGCCAGGTGTTTCAAGTCCGAGTCCGGTCATTACCCCTCTCTCACGGGTCCAGCCTCTCCAGGTCTCCGGCTCTTCAACAGTCCACCCTACGCACCGTCTCCCCTCTCCCCCTGTTGGCAGCTCAGAGAACAGGCCTCCACACGGGCATCCAGGGAACGCTGAGGTGGAGAGCTCCCGTGCTCCGGGGCCCCCTCTCAGGGTGCGTGCATGCAGTGCAGGCCGCCGCGTTGGTTTAAAAAATGCAGCAGCAATTACCCCGACCAAAGCCCACCTCCGCTACCCCCTGACGCTCTCTGAACGACAGAACACAACAGTGAGTGGACGAACAGGCCGCTCCTACCCATCCTCTCCCCCCCACTCTGTCACCGGAGTAGCTCTGAGGACTGCAGGCGACTCATTCTCCATGCTGGTGCTGGTGCTGGTAATGTGGAGGGGGTAGTAGTGGTGGGGCTGGTAGTTATGTGGTGGCTGATGGTGGTGGTGATAGTGGTGCTGGTAGTAGTGGATGTGTTGGTGCTGGTTGTTGGATTTGGTACTGGTGGTAGCGGTGGTGTTGGTGGTGGTTATGGTGCTGCTGGTGGTTGTGGGATTGGTCAGGTAGGCTGGCAGACACATGAAGGCTGAGCGAGCTGCAAGGGCTATGAGGTTACCCAGCGGAACAACAACAAAGCCCTTCCACGCCCCGGCTGTCTGTCTGTCATGAGATACAAGCACCGCTGCCGCACATGTATATGCACACAACACACGCACACACGCCTACACTCGAGACACACACAGAGTCAAACACGGGAACTCAAACGCATACACACAGACGGCACACACATCTAAACACATGTATTCACGCACGCACTTACACACACACACATCAACATATTGCTGTTCACACACACAAGACACACACACACACACACACCTCAACACATTTGCACACACACAGACACACTCACACATAAACAATAACAAAGTGTTACACACACACACACACACACACACACACACACACACACCCTAGACAACACATGGACTGAGCCTGTCTCTGGAATGCAGTCATGCACCGTCAACCCCGACGACTCCCCTACCCCCCCCCCCCCCCCCCCCCCCCCCCCCCCCCCCCCCCCCCCCTCCTTCACTCTAAATGCCCCCGCCGCTGCCCCAGCGCCTCCCCTGCCCCATTCCCCCACTATCTGCACTCAGAACAGGGGGCCGGCACCAGATGTGATCTCCCCACCTGGTGCGTTTCAGCTATGCCCCCCCACATGAAAGGAAGGGGGCCGCCGGGCCGGCCCTCTGCGTAGCGGCGCAGAGCTAACCGACCACAAGGGCTCTCTCCGTGACCCCCCGCGTTGGGGGGGGGTTCTGTGGGCCTCTTGCTGGCGGTCAGGGCTTTTGGACGCAGTTCAGGCCGGGCGGACGCGGGTTAAAGGAGACAGGTAGGGTGGAGGGCAAAGAACGGTTTGGGGGAAATGAAGAGAAGAGACAACAAATGTCTAAAACAAATTCAATTCTTCTTTTAAATATATTCACATGTTCATTATTTTGTTGTCTAAATTACTGAGCGTTCCCTAAAAGTTATTTTACACCTAAAAAAAGAAATGTGCCTTAGTTTAAATATTACCATTTTAACACGTAGGTTCCCATTGCACTGTATCTACACCAATCATAAGTGTATTAGGAGCTTCTGTATACGAATGGCAGCTGATCTGGCACGATAAGGCACAGATGGCAGGACCCTGTGCCCAGGAACCTGCAGGTGATCAAGGTAAAAAGAAATGAGGAAAAGAAGGAGAGATGGAGGGAGGGAGGGGGGAGGGGGGGAGGGAGGGAGGGGGGAGGGAGGGGGAGGCCTGCACAGCGACAGACCCTCATGGAGAGGTCTGGAAACATGACCGTTGGCGCTAACAGCTCGAAGAGAGATGTGAGAGATCTGATCAAATGTGTGGATAAAAACGGGAGGGGGGGTAGGTAAAGAGGGAGCACAGCAATAGGAAAGATGGGGGGCGGGCAGTGGGGGGGGGGGGAAACTCCAAACGAAAGTGTGAAATGGTAGGGATGGTGGCTCCAGCCGCCAGGAGGGACGAATGGGAGAGAGAGGGAGGGAGAGGAGGAGAGGGGGATGAGGCGGTGGGTGGGTGGGTGGGTGGGTGGGTGGGGGAAGGGGGCGGATGGCACATAAAATAGAGCGTGAAAAGCGATGGGTCTTGCCAGAGAGGTAGAAAAGGCAAAAAAAAAAAAAAAAAAAGTGGTGAGCTCAAGAGCCGAGCCCCCCCGGCCCAGTCCATTGTGTTTGGAGAGGAGAGATAGTTCCGCCGAGTTAACGAGAACACGTGGGCGCCAACAAGTACACAAACTGTAAATGCAGAGGCACACGTTGAAAAAAAAACACACCTTTTTTGGTGCTCAAGTTCTTCCAGGGATTTAGAATGTTTAAATGGCGTAACAGCGAGACCGCAACTTAGGGTCATAGGGTTCTGGAGGCCGGGCTTATTGCCAACACCCCCCCCCCCTTTCCTCAAATATTCCTCTACACCAAATGGCGTAACCAGGGCTACGCCATTGTATGCCATTGGCGGGAAAAGGCCCAGCAAGGTCACGTGACTGTCCTGGGGTTTATGTACGCAAGATTCTTATCAAATAACCTCATCGGACTGAACCGCAAGACGTAAACAGGGCTTAAATAAACGGCACATTTAGCCAGATTCCTAACCGCGCTCAACCCGGTGTTAGTTCCTTCCAACAGAGAGGGAGCTTCTGCCTCAGAGGTGAGAGAGCTTCTGTCTATTTTAGGGGGGAGGCGAGAAAGATACAGCAGCAGATAAGCGACGAGATAAAGAGCAGCATCGTTTCAGGCCAACATTACTTGCGGAGCGAGGCATTGGCTGCGTTCAGAAACAAGTGATGAACAAGACCAAAGCGCTGCGGGAACAGGACAAATCAATCTACAACCTTGTCCCAATCACCATCTCCCCCGCTCTCTCTCTTTCTCTATCTCGCTCCCCCCCCCCCCCCCCCCCTCTCTCTCTAAATCCAAGACTGATAGGCACATCCATGCTATGAGGACCTCCTACAGATGAACTACATAAGCCCCTTGGATCAAAACTGCATTCCTGACTGCATCCTAAAACTAGAAGGATTGCGATTTGCCAGATGTTTGAGGAAACAGTCACAGGGGACAGACATCCTTGAAGATAGGTCTGAACCAGCAACCTCCTTAAACCCAAGATTTAGTGCCTTGCCCAAGGTGCCCTCAAGGCGACTGACTGACTTATCCTAACTTCCAGATGGTCAATTACAAATATTTTACATTGGGGTGGTAATTAAAGTGCATCAATCCTGGTCTAATCAAGGTCTAAATTATACTTGCAAAGACAATATACCCCATGTAATTGAGTGAGACCAACCTGGTATTTCAGCAAAAGCACACACACACACACACACACAAATGCATACAAAAACCCACCCATACCATCTGTGATCGTAAACCAAGTCTCGTAATTTCAGCCGCCAGCCTTCACATTGTCCCTACGCTTAGAACGCACTCTGAAAGTCAATGTAGACCACGGCCGCGTCTCCCCACAACCACAGAACAAGAAGACGAAACTAAAGGGGATTACCTCATTTCCCATTTCCTCTGACCCTCAACCAAACTGGGCATAGAGGGAGAGACGGAGAGGCAAAGTAGCGCAGAGGGAGGGAGGGAGAGAGAGAGAGGGGTTTAGAGAGAGGAGAGCGAAAGAGAGAGAGTGGGGGGGAGAGAGAGAAAGAGAGGAGGGGAGAGAGAGAGGCACAGTGGTACAGAGGGAGGGAGCGAGAGAGAGGGAGAGGGGGAAAGAGAGCGGGAGAGAGAGAGGGAGAGAGAGTATAATGGGATTGAGAGGAGTAGAGTGGACTAGGTCTACTAGCCACTATCTGTGGGTTATGAGAGCCATTGGTAGCTGCTAATGCATGGAGGTCCATTATGCACGGCAGTCGAGGTAGGGGCTGGGCACCCGAGATTCTCAGGGTGTGTGTGTGTGTGTGTGTGTGTGTGTGTGTGTGTGTGTGTGTGTGTATATATGGATGGATGGATTTGTATATAAAGATTAATGTGTTTGTAAGAGCGGTGACTGGAAACTTCTTTTTTATTTCGTACAAATAAGAAAAAAATCTGTGACGGTTTGAGTTGATTAAAGAAACACAAAATAAACAGCCCTAACCCTAGAAACCTCATCGTTAAATCATAGTAATCAGACGTTCAGGAACAAAACAACAAACACAGAGCCGGAGTCACATGTTTCAGTACAAAATAGAGGAGAGGTAGAGACGGAGTCCAGTGTACAAGTACAACAGCAGAAACATGGAGGTGCGTGAATGACTGGTATAATGGCACAAGCTCGAGGTGAAGAGGCACTAGGATCGGCCAGCAGGATTTACACAAGGCGTCTGTGGGGTGTTTTGTTACGGCTAGTCATCGTGAAGCCCGCATGGTGACTTACGGCCGCGGATGCGAGTTATACGACCCTGTCACCATTCTCATAAGAGCGTGTTTGGCGCCGAAACCCCAAAATAGACAGGGATTTGCCTAATGTAACATAGGGCTATTTCTGCCGAAGCAAGCCCTTGATGAGCTCTTCAAAGCACATTCTCCAGCCCACAAGATGGAGTCCACTGGGTGACTGGTTGAGTGGAATGCTGAATGTGCCATTAAAAAAAACCCGACAGACTAATAGATAATTCTACAAGTGTTATAGTTTTTAATGTGACCTGGGATGACTACGACTTGGTCTCTCTGCCTCTCTCTCCCTCTTTTTCTCTCTCTCTACTATTTCTAAAATCTCTCTCCCTATCAATTCCTCTCTCCCCCACTCTAACTCCCCCCTCCCTTCTTGAGAACAGGATTAATATGGATGTATTGTTATTTCTGCAGCACAATGGATCACCCTGTGTAATGTAACCAGACCCCTTTTCCTTTTTGCTTTTAAGCAAACCACTCCCTCCCAAACAGCTCTCAGTGTCTCTCCCGCTCTCTCTCCCTCTCTGCTCCTCTCTCGCCCACTCCATCTCGTCCTCTAAAAGAATTAGTGGGACTATAAATGGCGCCTATGGCAGGGACAGACACTGCCACATAGAATTTCAATGGGCTCCATTGACTGGTGTTTACTTAAGGCCGGGGACATTAGCTGCAGCTAAATCTACCTCAACATGACCCTTTAGGCCTTTCAAACGCTAACACACAAGAGGCTATCTGCTTCTGACTAAGCCAGGGCTAACATTCGTATTTGTATGTACACATTTAAAGTTTGTATGTCTAAGTTGTTTTAGCTACGTCAATTGTGTGTGTGTGTGTGTGTGTGTGTGTGTGTGTGTGTTTGTGTTTGTGTACATTTAAGCCTGTATTTGCTATTACAACCTGCAAAAAGCTGATGCAGACTTCTGTACCCACAACAGATGTGTACTAACTAAACTAGCCATCTCACTATATTATTTGCCCAACAGTGAAGCCAAAATAAAGTCCTCACATAGCACAACAATTTTAAAGCTAATTGTCAGATGTAGAACCCCTTCTGATGGCGCTGGGTGTAATAAATAAACAAATAAATGAACCAGACATTCAGAAGATTCCTCTCCTCGTCCCAGCAGGTCGTTAAAGAACTCAAATGAATGCCCAGACTGGTGGGCAGGCCTGTGACTGAAAATTGATATCAGGCCTATTTTCTCCAAATATGATAACAAAACAACAGCAATTACTCCGACCAGTCACCCTGGTGATTCTCAGATGCCCTGTGCATGGACACAAATGAAAGTGTGTATATATAAATATATAAAGTATATCTAAATACGTACACACAGCGCTTATGATGTCCTCGTTCACAGTGGGTGACTATTGGTGTCTATTGGTGTGTCATTAAAAATATGTGGGCCGTGTGGAGACCTAATGACACAGATGGCTGTCCGCTCCAATCCACGGAGGGATTTGGAGGCAGGGGGCTGTTAAATGGTTTCCTCATCAAAGCAATGCCCCGCAAACTCCATCGGCCAGCGGCGCCCTCCACTCGTATAAAAACCAGGCTCGCACACGCATAAATATCTCCCACAACGTTCCCCAATCAACAGACACTCTTTGCTCTCTCTCACACACACACACTCACACATATGCGCACACACACACACACACACACACACACTAACACAAGGGCACACACAAGCATACACCCCTTGCAGGAATCAATAAATGAGCTAAAGAGGTGCAAATGCTACACCGTGTAGCACTAATCAATAGAGGTCAACGTGCTATTGTTGTTGCAATGCATCGTACGACTAAAACATGCTAATCCACAGTGACGAGCATATGTTGGTGGGAAATAGCCGCACTAACGCTACATCACATTACAATAAAATACACTTACACACGGGCCCCCTCCCGTCAAATTAAAATGAAGCCTATTGATGTGTTCTGGCATGCCATGAAGACGGTGTTAAAATTCCTCTCTTTATAATGGTCTTTTCTTTATCATAATTGAACCCAGATGTTGCATCCCCTATATTTCCAGACGAGCAATATCCATCAATATACATCGTAAAAAATATGTAGGCATCCGAGAACAGTATGTGTAACCACACACAGGCACGCACACACACACACACGCACAAACAGAACGATTGAGAGGAACAGTGCAGCAATGCAGATGGATAACAAAATTGAATCCTTGTATGTGAAATTCCAGTGTGTGTGCATTATCTTCTTATAAATGGCACGTTAAGAATAACTAAAATTAGTTTTGTGTTAATTTAGGCACACAAATGCAACCACTTATGGATACCTGTGTGTGTGTGTGTGTGTGTGTGTGTGTGTGTGTGTGTGTGTGTGTGTGTGTGTGTGTGTGTGTGTGTGTGTGTGTGTGTGTGTGTGTGTGTGTGTGTGTGTGTGTGTACATATGACTTGTGCGGTGTGAAGCTGCCAACCTCCCCACTGCCTAAATCAACCAATCAATGGTCATTAACGAAAGTATAGGATCCCTTGCACCCAACCCTCCCTGTCATTCTGTCCACACTCTCTTTCTATCTCTCTCACTCTCTCGCTCTCATCACTGACCCAAATTATGGCTCAGGGGGAAAAGACCAAAAAGCATGTAAATGAATGTCAACTGCTGATTCATACACCTTTTGTTAATGGTGCCCCACTTCCAGGGCCAACATGACATCTGTCTGTCTCTCTCTCTCTCTCTCTCTCTCTCTCTCTCTAAATCCTTCTCTCTTTCACAACCTTGTCTCTCTCTCTCCCTTCTATGTACATATCAATGTCTCTCCCCTGCTTACGCCCTTTTCCTCGTCTTTCTCATCTATCTTGCTCTCCCCCTCTCTTCCAGTTCAGCCTCTCAATTGTCTATAGCTATGTCTCTCTATACCCTTTTCTTCCTGTTCTCTCACTTCTATGTCTATATGTCTCCATCTACCCCTCTCCTCCGTTCTTCAATTTATCTCTATTTTCTATGTCTATACATCTATGTCTCTCTCTCCCACTCTCTTCCATTTCCTTATATTTTCTATGTCAATGTATCTATGTCTCTCTCTCCCATTTCTTTCTTCCAAGGCGATGTCTCCACCTGTCTTCCATTTCTCTCTATTTTCTATGTCTCTCTGCCCCTCTCTTCCATTTTTCTCTATTTTATCATGCCTATACATCAATGTCTCTCACCCCCCCTCATCCATTTCTCTCTATTTTCAATGCTATACATCTATGTCGCTCTCCTCCTCTCTTCAAGTTCTCTCTCTCCTTTGTAAATATCTATGTCGCTCTCCCTCTCTCTCTTTCTTCCTAGGATACATCAATCGCTGACGGCGGCGAGATCGGATCTACGCTGACCTTGAAGTGGGCGCAGGAACGGGGATGTGTGTGTGTGTGTGTGTGTGTGTGTGTGTGTGTGTGTGTGTGTGTGTGTGTGTGTGTGCGTCTGTGTGTGCGTGAGTCTATGGGAGTGGGTGTGAGGGTGGAGGAAAAAGAGAGGGAGCGCGGGAGAGAGTGCGGTTCGGGGAAGGGAAAGGAGACGGACAGGGGGCCGGTAGCGGAGGAGGAGGGTGTCCCCTGATTGGGGGGCCCCTGAGAAGGGCAGCTCGGAGAGATGAGAAGGACTGGGACGGGTGGGTGGGGGTGGGGGCGGTTGAGGGAGCAGAGAAAAGAGAGAGAAAGGGGGGAGAGAGAGGCCATATGGCAGCAGCACAAATGTATTAAACTATAAATCAGGGGAGAGTGAGTGGACTGCCAGGTGGGGCCGTGGCGAAGGCAGCACGGGCGGCCGACTACAGAGCACAGAGAGAGCACAGAGAGAGAAAAATTGCTTTTTTCCCCCCCTTCTCTGTCCATTCTTCTTATCTTCTCCATCTCTTTCTTTTACAGACTCTCTCAGAGTAATAGCAGCCCCAGTGTTCCCCTGGAAGCATCGCGTTGTGCAATTAGTCGAATTGTATTATTTTACGATGCTATTTTAAAGTCTGATCGTGTAAAAACGCAGCCCTCGTCTGGACGCTCAGGTAATAGCGGGACATCTGAGGAGTGTTGGCGGCGAGTCGTGGTTTGCGTGGCATTCTACATTGACATTCTGTGTCTTACAGCCCTGCTACCTAAACACCGCGCCTCATAAATCAATCAAAACCCCCGCCACGGCGAAAACAGCTCTCTCTCTCTCTCTCTCTCTCC
>NC_044069.1:11042239-11134739 GCF_902167405.1 Gadus morhua
AGACCTCTTTACACCGGCACAGCGGCGGCAGCGATGGGAGGAAGAGAGGAGGAGGAGGAGGAGAGGAAGTGGAGGATGACAAGGAGAATTCCAAGAGAGGAGGTGTAGGTCCACTTCTCTTGTGCAAACTGCCTCGCTGTAGTCTCTATGTGTTGCCTAAATGTATCTGTCCTCTTGTCACTCTTTCTCAAACAACACACGAGGCAAGGTCCGTAAATCCGTCCGTCTCTGTTCCTCTTTTCCTTAATTCCCTTGGACTCTGGCGCGCGCGTGTCTGGTGGCGGTGCCGTCTGATTCCGGTGCTGAGCAGCGACGGCGCGGATGTCCTGCGAGACGCGGGGAGGTTTCTTCAGCGACGGCGGAGGATGCACTTTGCGTGCGGAAGAGAGGGGGGGGGGGGGGGGGGGGGAAGAGAAGAGGAGAAACGAGATCGCAGAGGGGACAAGAAGCTGAGCGCTGGATCTCTCCGCACAACAAGCAGTGTCAGTTTGTAGCTCCGGCGGGGTTGGACGTGCGTCGGAGAGCAGAGCCAACCGCAACCACAACAAGAACAAAAAAATAAGCCTTAGAAAAATTGAAACCCACAAACACGAAAGCTGCTTCCTAACGAACGTGAGACCGGTGCACGAGCCAAGCGCCAGCTAATCTCTAGTGGGAAAATAAAAAATAAAAGCCACAACGACTGGTATCCTAGGTGCTCGACAGAGAAGAGCTCCCTCGTCCGCGATCCCTCTCCTTCCTGCTCTGGTAAAATGTGTTCCTTGTTTCTTCCCTTGCCTCTCGCTCTCTCCCTCTCTCTCTCTCTCTCTTCTCTCACTCCACCCAGCAGCCTGCCTCTTGCTCTTTCTCTCTGTCACACACTCTCTCTCTCTCTCTCTCTCTCTCTCTCTCTCTCTCTCTATCTCACACTTACTCTTGTGCATGCGTTTCCTCGCTCTCTCGCTCTCTTTCTATCTCTGTCTCTCTCACTCACTCTTGATAATGTGTTTCCTCTGTCTCTCTCTCTCTCTCTCTCTCTGTATCTCTCCTGCTCCTCTACACTGACAGGGCGGTAAAGGGGGCTCGTCCGGGTCTGTGAGCAGCGTCCGCCTCCTCCTTCACTCCCAGCCGAGCCAGTAGGAGGGACTTAAACCGATCGCTGTGTGTGTGTGTGTGTGTGTGTGTGTGTGTGTGTGTGTGTGTGTGTGTGTGTGTGTGTGTGTGTGTGTGTGTGTGTGTGTGTGTGACAGAGAGAGAGAGCGAGAGGAATCCAGACACACACCAGCGGGTTGCAGTGTTTCCACAACCTGGGAGAAAGCGGAGAAGAGGGAGGGACGAGGGGAGATTCGGAGGGCAGAGCAGAGTATACAGGCACCAGTATTAACGGAGCAAGGTCTTGATTCCCCCTACTGGCTGGACTTGATCCTACCGCCTACACATGCATGCACAGACATGGGCACAAATGAACAAAGCACGCAATTCCAAATGGTTTTTTTTCACTAAAGACACAAAGCGTTGCCTTTCAAAGCCTATTAGGATACTTTAATGATCCTTTTACTTTAAGGGTACCTTGGCATTTAAAGAATTCTAGATTGTCATGTCCTATTTTCAGAAAGTTCCTTTATTCGTGGTAACCCAATGAACACTGAAAGAATAACTCTCAGCTGACTGTTATACATGTCACCAGTCTCGTTTCGTGGAACCATTTCATAAGCTACTTTGTGTTTCGATTTTCCATAACGAACATTCCATTTCACGTCCAATACTTGGAAATGCTTATAGCTAAAAAGTATTTTCTTTTTGCATCATAATAAAAAAAGTGATTAGTGGTTTGTGAGTGGGGTTCTCTCCCAGTGGAAGTACTCCCAACAGCAGCTGAGATGCTTGTCTTCCGTGCCAGGATTACCAGTCACTGGTGTTCCCCAACAGCACAACAGCCCAAAGACACATAATATGCAAATACAGGAAAGTGAAAGATTCACACAGGGGGCTGTGGTGGGGGGGATTATCTCTCCATGTTATACCAGATGGATGAATTGCAAAACAACAAAGAGAGAGAGAGAGAGAGAGAGAGAGAGAGAGAGAGAGAGAGAGAGAGAGAGAGAGAGAGAGAGAGAGAGAGAGAGACCAACTTAAAGATGGTTGACCTCTGAGCCCTAGGAGTGTGTGTGTGAGTTCATCATCACATGGTCAAAGTCCTAGTGTTTAACTGAATCAGCAAATAGGCTTCTGCTTTTACGTTGAAAGGACATATTTAACTCTTGAGGGAAATTTCTCCAAGAAATCACGGGCAGAAAGTTTACAGGATAAAAAGAATCGGCATTTATGTAAATGATCAAACTTGGAGAGAAATCCCGGGATAAATTGAGCACTATATATTACATCTATTCTTGTGAGAACCATGAGTTTAATGCTTTTTTTTATTCAAAAATAATTATTTTATTCTTCAATAAAACATACTTAAAACGTAACATTCCAAAAAATACCCACATAAAATCAATCTTAAATTGTGAGTTTGGCAGTTAGTTGGAAAATACCATGGATAATGGCTATATTCCTCGCAGAATTGTTTCTACAAGGGCGGACACGCCCGCATTAAAATACAATACTACATTCCAAAATAATTTCCGAAATATGAAACTCTGTAAACTCCGAAACCCAGAAGGAAACCGAAAGACATTTTATATTACCGCATACCGTCATTTATAGATGTTTATACGAACATGGATATGAGGAAATTTTTGAGTATAATCGTTTTTCAACCATTATTTAGATGGTAAATATACAGTTTGATAATGGTTAGTTTGTCCTACTGGTGTATGTTCTTAATAATAACATGATTGCATAAAATGTATTTTCGATTGAAATGGTTTTCTGTACTATTTTGTAAAACAATATCTTATGTCCTCTCTAAAGAAAGCCACATGCACCTCTTAAGAGACATACAGCAGACATAAATCAATGGGACCCAGCAGACCCCACACCGAAAACACCACAACCCCAGACGGTACGGGGCACCATTTAAGGGAGGAAAACCAGACAATGGGGCAGAAAAGCGAAGGGAAGTTGTTGATTATTGATTGTGGATTACCAGATTAGCAGCCTCCGAACAGACTGGCGATCAAATACTTGGAGAGGAGAGGAGAAAGAACAGGATGTAGGAAGGAATAATGTTGAGATAATAAAAATACAAAGCAAACAGAGTGTTAAACAAAGAAAAGGAAATTATTGGGTCTAAAGTAACGATGAGGACAGGAAAGATGTGATTGCAGGCTGCGAGGGAAAAAATAAATTATGAAAATGAAATGGGAGTTTATATGAAGAATAGCCAGGGCTCATTGCTATTGGTATAACTTGGTATGATTGTAATTTGTCAAATTATATCTATATAGGCGACCATGAGAAATGTCAGATACAAAGATAATTGGACCATAGCAACGTGATGGGATGAGGCCATTTTCTAATCTGTGGCAAAAACGTGCAGGAAAAAGAGGAAGACCACAAGATTAAAACGACCCACTCAAGGATCAGATAGACCATTAATATTCATTGGTCCGACCGTTAGGAATTAGGGACGGGGAATTGAGACTTGACTCTGTGAAACTAAATAACTTGACATCTGGCCTCAAAGCTATGACCAGACATTCAACTGAGCACTGGCTGGCTGCAGTGTTCTCTTTATTTTTTGTACTTTTACCTCTAACCCAACCGTTTGAAATGAGCGATTGAGAAAGGCAACACCACTTTCTTTCCATACCACTTCCCCTGACCTCAAAGTGTAGTGCATTCATGAGCTACTCAAACAGGAAGTGGGCGTCTCATATTCTGGGGTGAGGAATCTGTGTGTGTGTGTGTGTGTGTGTGTGTGTGTGTGTGTGTGTGTGTGTGTGTGTGTGTGTGTGTGTGTGTGTGTGTGTGTGTGTGTGTGTGTGTGTGTGTGTACCCTACCCCAGTGCATAGAGTCAGAGGGGATAAGTATTGTTCTATCTTCCTCCCAGACCACAAAAAGACGAGTGAGTGAGGAGGAAAGAGAGACAGAGAGCGAAGGTAAGGTGTGAATGATTTATAAGGACGTCACCCCCCCCCCCCCCCCCCCTCCTCCTTCTCGTGTTATCATCTCCATGACAGAGCGGGGGCGCGACCTCGGAGGAAACATGTGGTCATGTGACGCAACCATGCAACACAGAGGGACGAGAGCACGGGAACATTCAAAGTTGCTACAACTTTTAGCAATAACTAAGAAGAAAAACAAGGGAGCGTTTGGTTTCACTTCGAGTGCCAGGTGGGGGGGCGCTTGTGATCAAACGGGACAGCTGCTGGGTGTTCTATTCTAGATATACTACGACACCGACTTATAAATACGATATTGTTCTGAAATGGGTTAATGTCACAACGAGTGATCCCCCTGTCTCTTTCTCGTTCTCTACGACAAACACACACACACACACCCACACAGGTAACTGTTTTGAATTAGATATGTTAGCCAACATCCCACCATCTGCAGTGTGTGTGTGTGTGTGTGTGTGTGTGTGTGTGTGTGTGTGTGTGTGTGTGTGTGTGTGTGTGTGTGTGTGTGTGTGTGTGTGTGTGTGTGTGTGTGTGTGTGTGTTTCTTGGGAGGGCGGGGGTTAAGGATCACAGACTGCTGTTCCCGACAGAGATCAGAAGAGCCTCCATTAAGTCAGAGTACTTGATCAATTCAGATTTCTTTCCCCTTCTTACAAAATAAATCCTCCGAATCATGAAGGCAGGAATTTCTTCCTCCCAACGTTGTTTCGGTACAGCCACAATGTTTGAGGAGAGGTTTTGATTACTGATGTTTCGACAACGCCTACTTAGGGGCAGTTGGGCGGCCTGATGAAGAACGTCAGGAAGTGCTATTTTGTCCATCGATCGCCCCTAACAAGGGCGGTAATCACGCTAATGTCTCTTAATCTGCAGTGAAGAAAAGAGGGAACAAGAGCAGAGAGAGCTTGACTGAGGTAAACAGAAACAGCAAAGATCTGTGTGTCCCAGAACACCCAACATGTTTGCTAGTTACGGTAAATCAATACACGCACACCATTTCCCTGCCTTAATCTCCGTGGGGAAATGTTTTAAAATAACAACCGAAAGAACATTGTGAACATGAACCCCTCCACCCAGGAGAAGTCGTGGTGGTGGTGGTGGGGGTGGTGGTGGGGGTGGTGGGGGTGGTGGTGGGGGTGGTGGGGGTGGTGGGGGTAGTGGCGGTGGTGGTTGTGGCGGTGGTGGCAGGTGGGTGGGTGGCAGCATTCTTCAACATGCTGGTAGGGAACCAAGAGCGCGTGTGTTTCCTCCACCCGACTGCCGCTGGCGTTTCCCAGAACCTCCGAGCGAATGCATGGAATTCAAGGAAACCCTGGCCCAGTTCCAGGTGGGGAAGAGAGTGCGATGAGGGAAGGGTGTGAGGGGTGTAGTGGGGGCTGTTATTCCTCGGAAGAGTAGTACCAAGAATATGCCAGTAGTATTTCCACCGGGCAATAGGAGAGCCAAGGCAAAAGAGAAACACAGTTCTGGAACGGCTGACCCCAGTTCCCTCCTTGCGTCATGTGCGTGTAAATAGCGTCATTTGTTTACGGGAGGGACGGAGAAGAGGGGGTAAAAGGTGCCCCATCGTGGTACGACTTCTTGCCAACGATGACATAATTGCGTTTGCTAAAGTGTTCCGGGCTTAGGATTCCGATGTTGGAGGGAAATATATTTTTTCTTTTATTACAAGGGGGGGGGGGGGGGGGATGCAATTAGCACTTCTCATAGCGTTTAAGAGCTTGGCGACAATGCTGTGTCCGATGCAATGTTGAAGCAAACTGCCAAGACTTAAGTAACAGAGTGATTTTTCTCTGGCTGAATCGGTGCACATAATTCCATACATTCCTTCTCAAGCATTTCTTTTTGGCGTCCACATTCGCTGCAAATGCTTGACGCTATTAATGTTAACACGAAAAGTAATTCTCGAAACTTTAGCTTCCTTACTTGATTGGTTGATGGGCTTTTGAATAAACATCCGGGTCACGAAGTAACCACCCAAACAAACACGGAAACCACTGCATCACTGTCAAAGTATTTCTTGCATTTCTGTTTCCCATTTAGAAAATAGGAACCAGGCCAACAATGAAATGTTGCCCATTAACAAAGAATTTGCTTAAAATATAAATGTATGAAGATTGTATTCAGATAGTCACCATCGTTTTGTTCATGTCATTTGTAATTTGTGCTCGTACAATTGAAGCCAGACTTTTCATTTCATAAAGCCCTATCCTGGGAGCAAGTGGCCACGGTCAAGCACAATCCTTGGATGTCTCGTCTTGGAGGAGAATGCACTCAAATGAATCAGTATTCTGTTCAAAAAGAGGCATTGCTGCAGCACTTACTACTATTGCACTATAATTAAATCTGAGAAATATAATAGCAATAATGTATGAGGTGCATGTACGTGTTTTTGTGCACACGCACATGCACACACATGCACAAGTGGTAACAAACCGGTGCATGCACACTCACACACAAACACACACACATACACACAGACTTTCACACACACACACACACACACACACACACACACACACACACACACACACACACACACACACACACACACACACACACACACACACACACACACACACACACACACCAAATCAGGGTCCCTGTCTAAAATTCAGCAGGTCATCTTGGCAGTCCATGCTCATGCGAGATGTTATTATTTCATAATAACAAGGAGGAGAGCGAGAGGTCTGTCTCCCGTGTCCAGCCCTGAAGACACTTGATAACCACCAGACGTCTCCGAGAGCCGCTCATTATGGCTTCTATCGCAACACAGACACAGAGAGCAATGCAAAGCCTAATGGGCAGGCGGACACGAGAACCAAGCACAGCTAAAATGATCGCACCAGCCTAGCACGCACGCACACTCATGAGTGTGTGCACACAAACACCCCACAGACGCGCACACACGCCATTTTCAACCACTCTGAACACGGGGGGCTCCAGAGTGCTAAATGTGTAAATTACACTGGGCAAGTTTTCTAGAACAATCTATAATGTATGGAGGCTTAGCCATTCTGACCACACAATTTCCTGGATCAGCCTGCGGTTGTTGCTAATGATGTTGTCAAGGGAATTGAGGCTGTGTGTTACCATCTTTAAACTAATTTCCGCACAAAATAAGTGTATTTGTTAGTGTGTATTTGTGTAAGAAAATGCCCTGATGTTGGCCGGTGTGTGTGTCTGTGCGTGCGTGTGGGACTTTGCTTGTGCTTGCTTACTTGCACGTGTATGTGTGTGGTTGCGGGTGCTTGTGTGTGTGTGCGTGTCTGTTTGTAAATGTGTACCTCTTTGTGTGTGCAGAGCGGCAGAGAACAGAGTCAGGGGTCAAGGTTCCCCTGATGACACCAAAGGTGAAGTGTCTGCAGGGATGTGCTGCCTTTGCTCGCTGTCACCCTGACCTTGATGCTCTGGCCTCACACGACCACGTCTGAGCCCCACACGACCCTGTCTGAGCCTCACACGACCCTGTCTCCTCACCCCTACGTCTCCTTGCAATTCATAACCATCAGAATGTGCACGCAAGTCCAGCGTGCGTGGCATGGGGTATTAAAGAGTAACTCAGCCAATTGACCGCGCGGAGATCAACGGCGTCCCCGGCATGCTATGAGTCGTCGCCGTCTTTCCGATTGGCTGAAATAGGCACCGGGTGTTGTCACTTGATATATAGCCAGTTTTTGCGGTGCCTTCCCAATGCTGGGATTTTTTAGTGTTTGGTTACTCTGGGAGAACGTCTGTGAGTGCAGTTAAAGTGGAATAGCCGGGACTGTATTAACCCAGGGAAGATGAAGGGAAGTAATGAAACATACTCACCCTCGGTTGCACTTTGGTGGGAGTTGTTAAGAGTCCCTTCGAGGTGCTCAGCTCGATATCCCTTACTACTGATAATTGTGCTCCACCGACCATCTGTGCAAATTACCAGCGCTATGAAATGATCTGAAAACAACCCTACCAAAAGGCCGCTTCATAAACTGCATCAGACATTTAAAAACCAAAAACATATTTTGTCTATCGTGGTCGTTAAAGCTCAAACGTAGAAATGTCCCTTATATTCTTTTTGCATGGGGGTACTAAGGCTATTTCCCATTACTTCACTTGTGTTGGGAGCACATGAAATGAGACAGAGGTATATTCGGAGAGTATTTGTGCACGTGTACACCAACATCTGTTAGTGCGGCCTCTGCTATAGTTTCCACCTTTGACCTTCGACATGTATATAACAAGCCAGCCATTTGTGTGTGCGTGTTTGTCATGTGCGTGTGCACACAAACAGAGTCCAAAACAACAACAACAAAATACAGTAAGTCAACAGGCTGTGGTGTTGGGTGACACCACCCAACAAACATGGCCAACACAGCAGATTGGGGAATCCCAGCTCCTTCTGGCATAGGGGAGGCCCACGAGAAGGAGCACCACCCTGAGGGAGGAGCACGGTGGGGGGGAGGGGGTGGAGGATGGACAGACGTACGGCTGGAGGGGCACGAGAGGAACCGTGTCTCAAGTGCCGCTAAGCCAGAGAGAGAGAGAGAGAGAGAGAGAGAGAGAGAGAGAGAGAGAGAGAGAGAGAGAGAGAGAGAGAGAGAGAGAGAGAGAGAGAGAGAGAGAGAGAGAGAGAGAGAGAGAGAGAGAGAGAGAGAGAGACGGACTAGGAATAGAGGAAGAGAGAGTATAACACAGAGCCACCCCCTTCTAGGAGGAATACTTGAGAGTGGTAAATGGAGCAGAACTCCATTCCAGTCTCTCTCGTAACCTCCCCGTGTGTCTCATCCTTTGCATGCAAAGCACCCAGCCCAGGAGACACACACACACACACGCACAAGCTGGAAATGAAAGCACAACAGGGTAAACCAGGGTCAGGATATTTTTTTATAGGCATTGCTCTAATCCCTCCCCTCTTCACACACACACACACACACACACACAGCATATATACTGTATAGATAGATAAATATATCGATATATTCTCTTCAAGAATGCGACTAAGACCTCACCAGTGTATCCACTAAGCACAACAATATCAAAACTTTGTGCGTGTCTGTAACGATTCATCGTGTCTTTTTTCTCAATTTCACAAAGAAGCCCAAAATGAGAAATTTACATACAAACGCATTCTAACACTACTAATACAATGTTAAGAATCGGAGAGTCTGAGATTAAGACTTTCGACATGATACTATAAATTAACTCGGGGAAAGAAAAATGGCTGCCCAAAGGAAGTTCGGCATATTGTGGCTCATTTCTGAAAATATATGGAGCAGCAATCAATGCTTCTTTGGGAAAATACCAAAAAAGCGGGGAGAAAAATCACAGGCTAGGTCATTAAATAGATAAAATAACTGTTGAAATCCACACATTACTCTAATCAGAGCGAAATGAAAATGACACAAACACATACAGTATTACATAAATACACATCAAATGATGCGCGACAACCTCATAAACACTTTTATAACAATTCTCCCATAAAGTCAGCAATGTGTGATGTTGTAACAGACATCCAATCCAACATCAAATCTAACGGATCGAGTCATTTCTCGACAAGTCGGAGCTTGTTTCCTCCGAGTTCGCCGGCGTCTGGTACAACTGCAAACGTCGTCCCTCCCCCCGTGAGGGCTCAGAGGTCTAACGGTTTCACATCGCCTGCTGCTTTTACTCAGTCATGGGAAGAGCACATCTGAGGCCAATCGCAGGCCTTCCTAATGGCGTGCTTCACAGGGAGATCGGACGGGCCCCGTAGCGCATACCGAATACAACAACAACAAACAATGCATAAAACACATCGCGCAACTGTGGCGGCTACAGCTCCTATCTGTGATCCTACAGCGCATTCAACGTATGATTACTGGGAGACTCTTATCAATGCAGGGCTGCCAGCTGGCAGTGAGATTTAAGGGGAAACACACACACACACACACACACACACACACACACACAGTAACCCTCCCCCCACCTAGTCCCTCAGACGGGTAACATTAAGTTATCTGTCAGAATGGGAGGGTAGGGAGGACGGGGGGGGGGGGGGGTTGATGCACTTTGAGATTGCCTACACGCCGACGTCTCTATAATTAGCGGTGCTGAAATCGTAAAAGTTCAAGATCCCGCTAAATGGAGTGCGGCGGGAAAAAGAAACCCTTCAACGACAAAAACGTTTCACCGAACAAACGCTCTGAGAGGAGGGAGGGAGAGAGAGACAGAGAGAGACAGAGAACAAGAGAGGCAGAGAGAGAGAGAGAGAGAGAGAGAGAAATTCTGAGCAGGGGCGGAGCGAGTAAGTTAGTTACCTCTTACAGAGCTAATGGCTGCTGAGTGAGATGGGAGTGAGAGAGAGTGAGGGAGAGAGCAAGAGAGAGAGTGTGTGAGAGAGAGAGATGCATGATATTTGACAGTAAGGCTAACATATTTCCATGCACTGTCAATACTGCAGGCCCTGCTTGGGTCTTGCTTCGCGTTCACATTCATCAAACACTGTGGAACTCGTCCTATTTACCAGAGCTGGGGGTTTTGTGGAAGTGTGTTTGTGTCTGCGTGCGTGTGCGCGCGTGCTCGAGTGTGTGTGTGTGTGTGTGTGTGTGTGTGTGTGTGTGTGTATGGGCATCTGGGTATTGGCATGTGTTCACGTGTGCATGCGTGTTTGTGTGTTTCAGGGCGTTTAAAAGAGCCAATGGAGAAATGAACCATCAAGCCCTTCTCTCTCCAGACTTGTTAAAAATCATTCTGTTCTGTTGCCAAAATTGCACCAAAGAAAGCAAAACACTTCCAAATACAGCAGAGCACACTCCGCCCCCACAAACACACACACACACACAAATCATTCACAAAGTGATCATCAAATTGTCTCATACGAGGCCAATGAAGAGCAGCTCCTTCTTCGTATGCTGCTAAGTGCTGGCCCAGACAAGAGGAAATGGGCAACTATACACCTTGGGGCAGGGGGGCAGGGGATAGAAGGAAGGAAGGAGGGAGGGAGGGAGGGAGGGAGGGAGGGAGGGAGGGAGGGAGGGAGGGAGGGAGGGAGAGAGAGAGAGAGAGAGAGAGAGAGAGAGAGAGAGAGAGAGAGAGAGAGAGAGAGAGAGAGAGAGAGAGAGAGAGAGAGAGAGACATTCATTTCAAGACTACTGCTTAGTCATAGGGTCCCAAATGTCTCCCATGTGTCACCTGGGAGGAGAGCCCCTTTCATGTCTCTGAGCCAGTGAGTATGCAGGGAGCCACTTTCCTTCATTCATTCACCCAATCACTCGCTCAGGGGAACCTCAACGCAGCACTGACACGTCCGTCATCTGGCTTTGCTCAGAGCAGAGGTTCCTGCATTGAAGTGAGTCCCACTCAGACTCAAGACTCGGCTTACTCCAGGCCTAGGGAGACCCGCTTTCACAAGGGCATGTTTGAGGAGTGTGGATGGTGGAAGCCTGACTTGGGTTGCATATCCCAGGGTTTGGATGGATGGAGGCAAGGAGGGAGGATGGGGTTGGGGGAGACCGTTGGCTGGTGACCAAGGCTATCAGATGATACATTTTATTAGCAATCAGTCTGTGGAGAATGGGAACGCCTGGTTCTGTATGGAGCGGGATAGGAAGTTGCTTGTGGTTACATGCGTTGCGGTGGGAGCCTAGTGGGATGTGGAGAGGGAGTGCATGAGAAGGTATTGCAGGTAGAAGGTAAACCGAATTCACGTGTAATCTTGTAGACTATTTTAGGTCTGCAATATTGCAATAAAGAATAATGATGTTTTTAATAAACTTGTTTCTGATGAAGTTGTGCAGTGATTTTGTTCATTTTCACATCAATTTTTTTTTTGTGAAATTTGTTCTGCATTGGCAGTACAAAAACTAAATAATACATTTGCCCTTAACTGAAAGTTGCATAAAGCCTGCTGATTTAAGATATAAATAACACATATCAAGTAAATGTCACGTCGAATCAGCAGGAAGTCTCTGCATACATCTTGAGAACACTCCACAATGCTCTATTCCGAGAACTACAGCACATTTAAATTAAAGTTCCATCAGATTCAAGTATTGATGTCCGATATTGGCTTTTTTGCCGATATCCGATATGCGATATTGTCCAACTCTAAATTTTCGATTCCGATATCAGCCGATACCGATGTCGATATTTGGGTTATTTATTTTTCCTCAAACCTAATTTAGGTAACATTACATATCTCCTGTTGTGGAATTAACACAACTTATTCTACTTCATTTAAGAATGCTCGATTCTGATTGGCTGGGAGGGGTGCATTAATCCGGCATATTGCCCGCTGATTTGTCGGTTCTACTTGCTGCTGACTGAGCACAGTAGATCAATACGCCGCTTGTATCGTTTTCTATCACATACATTTCCAACATGAGGTCCGTGGTAAAAATAAACCAAGGAGTGCATGTTTGATCGATCGTCATTAAAACTGACTTGATACGAATGTAGCAACTACGTTATTAAACTAGTGATCAGATCCAGCCTAGTGTGGTTGCTATAGAAACGAGTTACCTACAGCTGAGCTAACGTTATTCACCGTAGTTCTAAAGGGAACTACTTTTCGAGGGAGATGAATTTAAACAGAGTATACATTTAATAAGCATGCAATACGAATAAGAAAAAGGCTAATTATTCAAGTATTTGAATTGTTTTATTATGTTGGCCGGCGCGAAGTAGAATAAACGGAATAATCACCTCAAGGCAGGGCAATAAACAGTTTGATATGCCCGGCTCGCGGAAGTTTACCGCCCTCGACTTCGTCTCGGGCAGTAAGCCGTCCACGAGCCGGGCATATCAAACTGTTTATTGCCCGGCCTCTTGGTGATTATTCCTTACATGCTTAATGTTATTGTGATGCCCCACTGGATGCATTCTTGAATGTAACAAGGCTTTCCAAATGTTAACATTGTCTGTGCAAAATAAGAAAAATACTTCAACTTAATTTAAGGGAAAAGTGCCATTTTTATTTTCATTTTTTTTAATGGTCTCAGACAACAGTTTGGATTACACTCTCCCTGAGATAATCTTGACAATGCCCACAACAAATAGGGCAAACTTGACTTCACAAATGATAAAACATTGTACATTGTAACATTGTAAACAACAACTATGTGCAACATAGCAGTATGTTTCTTTAACTAAAACTCAATAACCTTAAATGAATAAATGCACAAATATGAGTCAATTACAATGTGCACTGTACTGCACAATTTTGAAAACATTTATTTGAGCTATAAATAAAAAAAAAAAAAAAAAATCGGTTTTAAGGCAAAAAAAATCCGATACTGATATTGACCGATATTACATTTTTATGCTAATATCGGGCCGATAATATCGGTGGGCCGATAATATCGGACATCTGGCATACAGGAGGTGGAACAGGAAGAGTGGAAGCTGTGTTTTTAAGTTATGTGTCTATTATTTTACAGCAGTCATCAGTAAAGTTTGGCTAATGATCAGGACTCACTGAGAGAGGCAGATGGCCCTGAGGGGAAAATAAAGATACACACACCGACTCAGGTTGGAAACTCTGAGACAGAGAGAAAAGCAGAGAGAGAGCAGAGGGAATACAGAGAGAGGGTAAGAGAATAAGAGAGTGAGAGAGAGATAGATAATATAGAATGAGAGTGAAAGTGAATGCAAGAACGAGAAACAGAGGAAGCAGATGCATATTGGCCCTTTTAATTATTGTGCAGGTCCCCGGTCTAGGATTTCAGTCGTTGCACTCATAAATGCATTTGGTTTTCTTTGCTCTCCCAAAACCCTGTATCCGTTCAACGACAAGAAGGCTGGCAGTAAGCCCCGCGGCCTGAATACACACTATATATATATATATATACACACTATATATTTTTGACTGCATGAGCCTACTCACATCTCTCGTCCTCCCATATGGTTCTAGTTGAAGCGGTTGCCTATATTGTATGATTGCCGCGGAGGACCAGCATAATCAGCCTTAATGTCTTACAGATGTTATGGGTGTTTTTAAAAATCAATACTATAGCCACAGGCATCCTGGCTGCTCGTATGAAAGCGCACATCTGTGCACATATGTAAGCGCGCGTGTGCGTGTGTGTGTGTGTGTGTGTGTGTGTGTGTATGTGTGTGTGTGTGTGATGCAGAGCCAGAATCCAGCGCACCGTCGCTCTGAAACACTATGCATTAAGGTTTCATCTCGTATGCGGGATGTTTGATTTATGTTATTTTGCTCAACCCTGTCACTGACTAATCACCTTGACGGAAACAAACAGGTGCAGGCTGATTTAGAAAAAAAACATTTACAAGGTCGCGTTTACCACAGATGGGATGCCTCGAAATTTGCCATTTAAACCCCCCACCGGCAGCCTAAGCCCTCGATGATGACACGCAAATATGACAGGAGCACGCGACGGAACGGTGATCTGTTTAAATCCACGCTAAAGACCTGCCAGCCAACCGGGCCCTGCCGCATAATGCGCCTCCTTCCATCTCCCATTGTGTCCAACATGCGATATCAGCCAGCGGCCGAGTCTGCCAAATAAAGAGCGACGGCGCGGTGAGAGAATTTGCATAGGCCTCATGCCTCTGCTCTGGCTAAATAGGAAATGAATTAGGTGGGGCTACGTGAGGCGCTCTCTTTGCTGCAGGGTCTCAACGGTCCGGGCAGGCTAGCCGCGGCTGATGCGGGACACACTGCGGCGATCAGCCCAGGTAGGACATCCGTCACCATAAAAAAGTAACACTCTGGAGGTTTCCACGACCTTCCCCCCCCAAAAAACGTTCAGCTTTTCCTGGACTTCAATACACTGGCGGATGATGTGTTCATGAATTATTGGGGCACAGAAAAATGGGCAAAAAGCAATTCCACTGTAGCAGTGATGGAGGCTGGGGTGGTGGTTCTCAAGTCCACTAGCATTCAACATGATGTGTTTCAGTGAACAATGGTCGCTAATGCAGAGATGACTGCTGCTTATCCACAATTGCAGCATTCCAACTAACAATTTTCACAAATATACTGCCTGTAACAGCTCGTGATTGTTGGTGTTTTAATGGTTAGACACATTTGCCTAAATACACAGAAAAGGACTATTATCAGATAATTACATAGTGTGAATGTCGGAAGCGATTATCCAGTGACTTGTCACTATGGGTACTGCACTGTCTTTATAAACTGGAGTAAACTGATTGGTCCAATAAAGAAACGAAGAAATGCATACGAACCCAAATATACCTTACTGCGCTGGCGCACACACACACGGACACACACTGATACACACACACACACACACACATATTAAAACAGGGGCACTCTGTTTGCCATTCAATGTAAATTGTTGGAGCAATTTAACGAAGCCCTGGCAGTCTTTTAATGGTCTGTCACAGTCTAACAGGTTTAGAGCGCTTACAATGGACCCCAGCACTAAGCCTGACAGCCCACGCCTAATTGTTCAGAACCCGTGTGTGTGTGTGTGTGTGTGTGTGTGTGTGTGCCAGTGTGTTTATGTCTACATTCGCATGTGTCTACACGGTGTGCATCTGTGCACCGTGACTGAGTTCGTTGATGCTCATTATGATCAAAGATCCATTGTCAACGTGGTCAACAAGGACACACATGAACACGTACACACACACACACCAGCACCGACACACCCAGACACCACACACACACACCCCGCTGGCAGTCTGTGTGGCCCCCACAGCTGGGTGAGTAATACGAATGTTACGATGAATCAAACCACAGAAATATCGGTCTGTCAATCGAGACCATTGACTGAACTCAAGAAGACACTGTTGAAAAACCCCTTCTTCCAAATCCCCTTGTTTCATTCCCTCTTTTTCTCTTCTTTACTTTCTGTGAACGATGAGATTCCTGTCAAGTCGAGGAAGCCTTCAGATAAACCATCGACAGAGTTTAGCTGACGCGGTGCTAGACGGTGGAGCCGGAGAAGGGACGCGCTGGAGAACCCCAGTGGCAGGCAGCAGAGTACACACTCAGGGCTTTCAATGTATTCATGAAAACTGGAAAAGGAATCGATAGAACAAACAATAACCAACAGATATGTTCGTCTCGGAACCACTTTGGCCGTTCCGAGACGTTTCCGCCACCGCCGCCGCGGGGAGGACACGGGAAGCGATGGTCGAAACGGGCTTTTTACCGTGACGGCTATGGCCTGTTAGTCCTGTGACCTAGAACCCGCTTGACAATCTCCCTTTAATTAGGCCTTGAAGACACCCCTCCTTCCAACTGCCGTCCCGAGAGCTAAATTAATTACAGCCCCCCCCCCCCCCCCCCCCCCCCCCCCATCCACTCCCCACAACCCCCGTCCCTCCCCTGAAAAAAACAGAGAAGAGAAAAAGTGGCGTTCCCGCTCGAGGCGCAGATGAATCATTGGCGTATTTGGGGAATGATAGGCGGTCCCGTCGGAGGGTTGGGATGAAAGGGGGCCTAAAGAGACAGCACAATGTAAGCCAATGTAGTGTCACAACGTCTCCACAAAGCTCCCCGCTAATTGCCCTCCCTCGCCCTCCTCCTCAACCTTGCGTTTAGCAATTTCAACAGTGGAGCAGTTTTTTTTTCAGGTTCTTTTTCTTTTTGAAGGATTAACATGAGAGTTCTGAGAGTTTTACATACACACACACACACACACACACGCACGCCCACACACACTAACACATTATCGCGTCCCCCATCACCTCATTAAGCTTCTCTTTCTATTTTCCCTATTCTATCTTTCTTCTTTCCTTCACTTCCTTTCACTCATCACCCTCCATCACTCTTTTTTTGCAGCGGTCCCTCCATCCCAACTCGCTTCTCTTCTCCATATCAATCTCCCCTCTCTAGAAAATTTCACCATCGCTTTCCCCATCCATAACTCAAGCATGTGGGTGTGTGTGTGCGTGTGTGGGTGTGTTTGTGAGCATGTGTGTGTGTGTGTTTGGAAGTGTGTGTATTTCTGTGTGTGTGTTTGGAAGTGTGTGTATTTCTGTGTGTGTGTGTGTGTGTGTGTGTGTGTGTGTGTGTGTGTGTGTGTGTGTGTGTGTGTGTGTGTGTGTGTGTGTGTGTGTGAGTTAATTCTCAGCGGCCCAGATGTCGCCCCTCCTGGGTGAGGCCCAGATGGTGGGATGGTTCAACCTGGCTGGCTGGCACGGACCCCCACAACCCCACAGGGGCCCCTGGGAGCGGCCCCGTCTCCCGCTGCCAGTGGGCCGGTCGTTCGCTGGGCTAAATGAGTGTGTCATCTGTCACGCCGCATACCAACGAGTGTTTGTGAGTTATGGCCAATTGAGCTAATCACAAGGCAGAGGAAGGGGCCGGTCACCCCTCTCCCCTCCCCCCCGGCCACACAGCGAGAGGCTGATGATCAGGAGACGGGGCCGGGGGCGAGCCACACCACCGCCATCTGATATCACAGGGGTAGAGAGACATCAGGAGAGAGAGAGAGAGAGAGAGAGAGAGAGAGAGAGAGAGAGAGAGAGAGAGAGAGAACGAGAGTGAACAAGGGAGAACGAGAGAGAATGAGAGAGAGAGACATAGAAAATGGGAGCGAGAGACCGGGAGTGAGAGGGCAAGAGAGAGAAAGAGAGCGTGAGTGAGAGCGTGAGTGAGAGCGAGAGAGAGTGAGTCAGAGAGACAAAGAGAGATCAAGAGCATGACATAGAGGGGGACAAAGATGTGCAGGGAGAGGAAGAGAAAGAGATTAAGAAAGAAAGAAAGAAAGAAAGAAAGAAAGAAAGAAAGAAAGAAAGAAAGAAAGAAAGAAAGAAAGAAAGAAAGAAAGAAAGAAAGAAAGAAAGAAAGAAAGACAGACGGAGAGAGAGGCGTACAATTGAGTATGTGTGAGGGGTACAGAGGGAAGATTAGGGCCTAATGGGGTGAGAGTGGGGGCGAGGGCAGACAGAGAACGAGAGAGCGAGAGATGCTATTGATAGATACTGATTGAGGCATCATGTGACATTTGACTATGCGAATAGTGCTGTAATTAGACAATGGAGGTCTGGCTAAAGAGGGCATCACAGTGCTGCCTATAGATAACAGAGGAAATTGGTGCTAACAGATTTTTTCTTTTCTTATCATTTAGTTATTGTGTCCTGCCATTATTCTCTCTCTCTCTCTCTCTCTCTCTCTCTCTCTCTCTCTCTCTCTCTCTCTCTCTCTCTCTCTCTCTCTCTCTCTCTCTCTCTCTCTCTCTGTGTGGCACCAACAGAGCCACAGCCCTCAAGGGTACGGGCCTCAAGATCAGGGGTCTCATTTATAAAACTGTGCGTGGGATCGTTACTAAAAATGTGCGTACGCCCAGAAGCCAAGTTTTGCGTGCGCCAAAAAATATTCGGATTTATAAAACACTGCGTACGCACACCTGTACGCAATCTTTGCTTTATAAAACACATACTGACTATAATTGTGCGCAGCTGAATCAGCTTCACGTTCCGCCCTCTACACGCCCCTTTTTAACCATAAATGGTCAATGCAAATGACCTCATGAATGCGATCTGCATATAAAACAGACTCGGATGCCGGTATTATGTCTTGTTGGAAACAATGGCAGAAGTACTGAGAAAATCAAAAAAGCGAAATTTCACGGAGGTTGAAGTGGAGACACTTGTGGGTGAGATGGAGGCCCGAAAGGTAGTTTTGTTCGGCGGTCACGGGATTGGAATCGCCAACAACAAAAAGCAGAGTGAGTGGCAACATGTTGCTGCAGCAGTGAACTCTGTCAGTAGCACGGAGCGCACAGTCCCATCATTAAAAAAGAAGTGGTCTGACATAGTTACATATTTTTATGTAGCCTACCAATAAATCGTTATGGTCCCTAAATACCCTCTCCCTCCGAATCCTGCATGGTCCGCCAGAAGTGCCATATGGTGCAGCATCACCACGGCGCTCACCTCTGTATTTATAGGGTTACGGTAATAAGACTGACGAGAACGCCTTGGATAATCAGTTTGTAATTACCCACGTAAAATGTTCTTGAACATAACCCCTTTTTAATGCCTGATTTGTCATGAAAAGCATCAAGAGTAACGGACAACGATTGTGATGAGTGTGGCTTGGTTTTTCACACTTGGGATTTAATTGACATTTGATCATGTGTTTACAGTGTCACATAAAAATATTATGTTATTGACACATGTTGGACAGATGCTTTATTCCATGCAGTCGCGCCGTCAGTGGACAGTATGGAGTGACGGGATTAAATATAGAGAATTTCTTTTTATTTCTATTCTAAGGAGATATTTCTGGAGTTATAACTGAGAAATAACGCAGTGGACTTAAATTATTCTGATTTAGGATTTAACGCATGATACGGGTTGAAATTAAATTGATGAAGGGCGATGATAAAACATAATCGTTCTTCTCACTCTGCAATTCTTCGGTCTGACTTCAGTTCACCACCACACCGTCTGTGTCGCCAATTCTCCTTTTCCTCCAAACCATGCGTACGCATGGGTCAGAGTTTGCTTAGGGCTGCGCACATTTTCCCGTCAAGTTGGTTTTTTATTAGAGCTGTCAGTTAAACGCGTTATTAACGGCGTTAACGCAAACCAAATTTAACGGCGTTAAAAATTTTATCGCGCGATTAACGTAATTATTTTATTAAAAAAAAAAAAAAATTTTTTTTTTTTTTTGGCTCAAAACAAAGAAGCAGTAGCCTGACTGCTATGTTCAAATGACATTTGTTCAAAGCAGTCGTTTATTTGCACTATAGGCTCTTTTTTTGTATCGTCCTGTTTTGATCAGTATATGCCAATGTTGTTATCAATAGAAAATCATTTGCACAAGGCAAGCCGATGCACTTCATCATGTTGATAAGAGAATTAAAATGAGAAGAATTATGGGACAAAAAAATCAAGGGATATTTAGCATAGAAAAAGAATTTGCGATTAATCGCGATTAATAATAGTTAACTATGACATTAATGCGATTAATCACGATTAAATATTTTAATCGCTTGACAGCTCTATTTTTTATAGATCACAACCTTGGCGTGAAAAGTCACGTATGCAACTTTCAGCCCCGTTTTGTGCGTACGCAACGGTTATAAATGAGACCCCAGGAACTTTTGTTTGACAGTGGAGATGTCGGTGGTCGAACAAGAAGACCAAAGGCGTCTGTGAACTATAAGGAGCCCAGCCTAATGTGCAAATTGAGGCGCGGAGACAGTCACACGGACACCAGTCTCCTGATGGCTCCTATTTATAAGGAAAAAAGAAGAATTAATTAATTAATTAACACTCACTTTTAGTTGTTTTGTTCTTTGAGTTTCTTTGTTGCCATGTTTGTAATAGGCAAAGAGTTTCGTACAGGATGGGGTGTAAATTATTAACTCTTAAGCTGTTCACCTGAGAAGTCTGTGTTGCTGTTGGCCGGAACTAGCAGTAGGTCATAGGCGGTTTTATGATATTCGGGTTTGGAGAAATTTGGTTTGATGCCTTACTTTATTTTTGGGACATCCATGTGAATGGAATAACATTAACCATCACCTATTTTTGTATAACAGTTGTTTATCCAATAGAATTGTGTATTGAATTCATTAAATGTATGGTTTTTCTTTTTACAAATGTAGTGAAGTTCTTCATGACACAGTGGATAAGGGGCCTGTATTGTTAGTGGTAAACTCTGTTCAATGAACTAAACGCGCGAGAGGGTGCGCCGAGAGGATGGTCGCACTGACAATGGCTCCGCATGCACTACGCAGCTTTATGTTTATAATTGTTTTTATTGTTAGTTTTTTTGTACGTACTGCACTGTCGCTCATTCAGTATGATCGACTGGCACTTTTGGAAATTCGTTCGTCACTTAAAACGGAGTTTTTCTCAACTTACCGGAGTGCTTGCTGTGACTCCTTTGTCTTACCGCCGGTATGCCTACCAATACGCCGACGGAAGAGAAAGAAGAGAGGCAAGCGTGCCGGCATCCTGTGCAGATCTCGGACGAGATACTGCAACCCACCGCTTCCAAGCATTCTACTAGCGAATGTGCAATCTTTGGACAATAAACTGGACGAGCTACACGCACGGATTGAATTCCAGCGGGACATTGCAAACTGTTGTGTACTGGCGTTTACCGAGACCTGGCTGGATCCTATGGTGCCTGACTCTGCCGTCACTCCGACCGGCTTCTCCATCTACCGGCAGGACAGGACTTCCGAGTCAGGTAAAAGAAGGGGAGGAGGGGTATGCTTGATGGTTAACTCTCGCTGGGGCTCGGATGTTGCTGCACTTTCAGCACACTGCTCACCAGACCTGGAGCTGTTATCGATTAAAGTTCGCCCCTTCTACCTCCCACGGGAATTCAGCTCTGTTATTGTCACAGCAGTATACATTCCACCGCAGGCGGACAAAACGTGCGCGTTAGAGGAACTTTACAGAGTAATTAATGGACTTGAGGATGCTCACCCTGAGGCGGTTTCTATTGTTGTTGGAGACTTCAATAGGACCAATATGAAGAAAGTTTTACCGAAGTACTATCAACACATAAACTTTCCTACCCGGGGTGATCAGATTCTTGACCATTGCTACTCACAGATTCGAAAGTGTTACAAACCCCTCCCCCGCCCCGCTTTCGGAAAATCGGATCACACCTCCATTATGCTTATCCCTACCTACAGACAGCGCCTAAAACAGGAAAAACCGGTTTCTAGGGCAGTTCAACGCTGGAGTGCTGAAGCCATTAGCACTCTGCAGGACTGCTTTGACACAACAGATTGGCAGATGTTCTTTGTTGCAGCTGATGGGGACATCAATGAATACACAGACTCTGTCTCCTCATACATCTCCAAATGCATTGATGATTTCGTACCTAGGGTCAGTGTTAGGACCTTCCCAAACCAAAAGCCCTGGGTAAATGGTAATGTCCGTGCTAAGCTCAAAGCACGGTCCTCTGCCTTTAACTCTGGTGACCAGGAGGCTTTGGGGAAGTCCAGATGTGACCTGCGGACGGCCATCAGAGATGCAAAGAGAGAATACAGGGACAAGCTGGAGTCCACCTACCTCAGCTCTGACCCCCGACGCCTATGGGGTGGCCTGCGACACATCACTGGCTATAAAGGGAGAAATAGCAGTGATGATCAGCCTGCCGCCTCTCTCCCTGACGACCTCAACACCTTTTACGGAAGGTTTGAGGCAACCAACCCCCTTCCTTCAGCAAGACTGGCCGAGGACCAGGACGACTACACTCTGTCCCTGACCGTGGCTGACGTGAGGCGAGAGCTCCAAAGGGTGAACCCCCGGAAGTCATCGGGGCCCGATGGGAGTCCCAGGCCGCGTCCTCAGGGGGTGCGCTGACCAGCTTGCGGAGGTATTCACCTCCATATTCAACTTATCACTGCATCTGTCTGAAGTCCCCACCTGCTTCAAACAGGCCACCATCATCCCCATACCAAAGAAAACATCAGTAACCTGCTTGAATGACTACCGCCCTGTAGCACTGACCTCCACAATTATGAAGTGCTTTGAGCGGCTGGTCAGAACCCACATCTGCTCTACCCTTCCCAACACCCTGGACCCCTTTCAGTTTGCATACCGTCCAAACCGATCAACAGACGATGCCATTGCCCTAGCTACACACGCCACCCTCTCCCACCTGGAAAAGAGCAACACATATGTGAGGATGCTGTTTGTGGACTACAGCTCAGCATTCAACACTATTGTGCCTGCCAAGCTCATCCCGAAGCTCAGGGGCCTGGGTCTTAAAACACCCCTGTGCAACTGGATCCTGGACTTCCTGACGAGCAGACCCAAGGTGGTGAGAATGGGCAACCACACCTCCTCCTCACTGACCCTGAGTACCGAGGCCCCCCAGGGCTGCGTACTCAGTCCCCTCCTGTACTCCCTGTACACGCATGACTGTGTGGCAACACACAGTTCCAACATCATCCTGAAGTTTGCAGACGACACCACCATCCTGGGTCTCATCTCTAACAACGATGAGACCGCCTATAGAGATGAGGTAAGGGTCTTGGCAGAGTGGTGCCAAGACAACAACCTGTCTCTCAACGTCTGCAAAACCAAGGAAATGATCGTGGATTTCAGGAAGCTGCAGAGGGGGGGTCAGGACCCCATACACATCGAGGGAGCTGAAGTGGAGAGAGTCTCCAACTTCAAATTCCTCGGTGTGTACATCAAGGATGACCTAACCTGGTCCATGCAGGCAGGCTCAGCAGTCAAAACTGCACAGAAGCGGCTATACTTCTTGAGGAGACTCAAGAAGTTTGGCATGTCTTCAAAAACTTTAACAAACTTTTACAGATGCACCATTGAGAGCATCCTCTCAGGCTGCATCACTGCCTGGTATGGTAGCTGCTCCGCTGCCGACCGCAAGGCCCTGCAGAGGGTGGTGAAGACAGCGGAGCGTATCACCGGCAGCCATCCCCCCTCCGTGCAAGGCATCTACAACAGTAGATGCCTGAGGAAAGCAAAAAAGATTCTAAAGGACAACAGCCACCCAGGCTATGGACTGTTCTCATTGCTGCCGTCTGGTAGACGCTACCGGAGCATCCGAACACGGACTACCAGACTCACAAATAGCTTTTTCCCCCTGGCTGTAAGGCTTCTGAATCAGATACACTGAACCTCTGAACAGTTGCCACCTCCACCTACTCCCTGCTCCCCCACTCATACAATTCACTTCATAGATATATTTGCACAATTTTTAAAAAACTTTTAACTTATCCTTAGCATTTCTTTTTAACTTATTCTCTATTCACACTTAAACTGCTGCTAGCCCTTCTACTGTACTCTAATTGTGGAATGTTAATGTTAAATGTTATATTGTTATAATGTCATAGTGCTACAGAGATCATTTTATATGGTTTATAGTCATATTGTTTTAGAGTTTTATGTTATTTTTGTTATATGTATGACGTCTACTGCGTAGATGAATGATGCTTGCCAAGTCGTAAGAATTTTGCTGTGCTGAAGCAATTTGGTACATGCAACAATAAACACACTTTGACTTTGACTAGCTGTGTGTGTGCGTGTGCATGTGTGTGTTTGAGAGAGGGAGCAAGGCGGAATCGGTGTCAGGTTCTGTATCCTAGGTAGTAATTGTTTCTGCTCCATAGTTGTGAGCCAAGCTGACCTGCTCTTCCGCTTTAAGGTATTCTTATATTATATCGTCTTTTACATTTCAATCTCATACCCATCTTTGTGGTGCCTGCTGCAGCCCTGTTGTCTTGCAGAATTTGCACTTGAATGTTTTTGTTCCTGAAAATGGACGAGAGGCATTTGAAAAAAGATGTCATGGCACTTTTGTGAGTAAATGCTACAGGATAAACTTGTCAGCCAATGCATGTGTATGGTATATCTTCCAGTGAAGAGAGAAAAAGTATCAAATACATTCATTTAAAATATTCACATTATTTGACTACAATGCGGACAGTGGTTTACAGCAAATTTTTCTTTTCTTATCATTTAGTTATTGTGTCCTGCCATTATTCTCTCTCTCTCTCTCTCTCTCTCTCTCTCTCTCTCTCTCTCTCTCTCTCTCTCTCTCTCTCTCTCTCTCTCTCTCTCTCTCTCTCTCTCTCTCTCTCTCTCTCTCTCTCTCTCTCTCTCTCTCTCTCTCTCTCTCTCTCTCTCTCTCTCTCTCTCTCTCTCTCTCTCTCTCTCTCTCTCTCTCTCTCTCTGGATGTGACAGGAATCTCAAACGCCGTGTTCGTGACAGCGGGGCAGGCGTCCGCCATGGTGCCTTGTATGTGTCCACTTCCAAAGTGTGTTCCCAAAATGGCCCACACAACCCCAACCGTCTAATGGAGGTACCCAGGGAACGGGAGGGGTTATGGGGTAAGGGCCACACCACCCAACCCTGTCCTGGAGAACAATGCTAACTGATGGGTTTCCAGTGAAGAGAGAAGTGGTGAGGGGGGGCGATAAAGAGGAAAGGGGCATCCATGTGTGAAAAAGGAATAATCTAGGGGCTGGTGTGAGAGTAAGGTTAGCCATTGGAACCTCCTCCAATCTTCTATCGCCTCCCTGAGGGGCGGTGTGTGTTTGTGTGAGGAGTGAGATCGTGGACAGGAGGGTTTAGGGGTGAAGGGGGGTTTACGTGTGCGTTTCATGCAGTGGAACAATGTCCCACCACAAAGCGGATGTCCAAAGCCACGATGCAGGCTCTAACACTTGGGTTTTAATCCATGAAACCATCGGTATTACCAAAGGATAACCAGTCAGCGCGTTCTCTCTCTCTCTCCCTCCCGCCCTCCCCCTCTCCCTCTCTCTCTCTCAAAAATCTAACAGAAACAAACAAGCACACCCACATACACACACCAACAGACCCACAAGCTTACACACATTAAAACAGACACGTCGTTGAAACCGTTGGATTGCGTTCGTTTGACACGTGAATTCTTGAGTGTTGTTACAATGAATGGTTGAAACCCCCTGCAGGTCGTAAACCGGTAACCCATCCAAGATGTCCATGAGGCACGGGGAGGGAACGCAGCAGCCTGATTCCTAGGCACGCTCTCCGTGAGACGGTAAAAGGGAAGAGAGATCTCTGAGGGCTATGAGTAGTAGTAGGCTGAGGCAAGGAGAAGGTTGACGTGATTGTATCAACGCTGGGACACATCTGCTGGCGGTTACGCGCTGCAATCCAACAAATAGCCTAATAGTGTTAAACATGCAAATTTAAGGCTCACATGGCACGGTCATAATGCTAAGGGCGCAATATATACCTGAGCCAAATGGAAAAAAGCGTGCATGGAAAGTAAATAATGTGTCTGGGAAAGAAAATATGTATATCATAAAAAAACAATTATCTGAGAGCAATGAAAATGAAAATGAAATATTAGGGTAGAGGTATGACTGAAAAAACGAAGAGTATAATAAAACCAAATAAAATACCTTGAGCTTGACAACAGCTACTTCCATTAAATCACCACAACATAGTTAACGTCCCGGGAAAAGCCAACATATCCTCCTGCTGCCCGAGTGCGGTCTCGACCGACCCGTTCCTGGACAGGTGGATCCATAGCGTGAAGCTTAGTCACAGTTAAAGTTACAGCGATTTGATTTTCTTTGCTTTTTTGCTCTCAGCCCATGTGGTTGTGAGTAAGGAATCCAATAACACCATGTGCAATCATTAGCTTGTCAGCTTTTATTGCACACTAGTACCTTGAAGCCGGGCCTGTTTTCCCCTGGCTATTATCTCAACTGTTCGTTTAAAGGGCGTGAGGGGGTTGGGGGGTGGTGGTGGTGCGGGGGGGGGGAGTGGGGTTGGCTGACATGCAGGCACCCTGAGATTTAGCTCCCCACGCGCCCCTCTGTCAACACTCATCTTTGCGTTTCCTACATGGAAGGGATCCTTTGTCTTTCACTGTATCACTGTATCTTGTTGTCTCTAAATGTTGGTTTACTGTATCAGTCTTTGTCTATTTGTGTATTTTTATTTTTCTGTTTTGCGCTCAATTTAAATATATATTTTTTTAACTCCATCTGAGTCCAATTATCAGTCAATTCAAATCGGACATCCTGCTTCCATTCACCGGTGCCTGCAGCACCCATCTTCCACACCACACACAAACACATCACCACTAGTGATACACTGATATTAAAGTGCAAATGTATCCGCTTCCATTGTAATTACAGAACCACTGTAGGCGCTCTCTCTCTCCCTCCCTCTCCCTCTCCCTCTCCCTCTCTCTCTCTCTCTCTCTCTCTCTCTCTCTCTCTCTCTCTCTCTCTCTCTCTCTCTCTCTCTCTCTCTCTCTCTCTCTCTCTCTCTCAAGGGCAATCGTGGCATGGATTTGGAAGGGGAGGGTGGGTCTGCTTAGCCCATCCCCTCCAGTGATCTTTATTTAATTGAGTTGCATGTCTGAGCTGTTCCTTGTTTTGCGAACGGCCCTCCCCGCTGCAATACATCAACGCCAGTCGACCGCCATGTTTTGGTGGTCAAACTGCTGGATCCTGCGAGTCGCGTGTGATTATCATGGCTGGCGTGTCACAAAACAACCTCCTTTGTATTCCTGGAAATATTCCATCTAAATGTCACACGGGCGCTACACTACGGGGAAAATCACTGACATAGGGTGTCTCATTATTATATGTCAAGATTGTTTATCCGTTTGTCACGCCTTAATTTTATTCAAAACAAATACATACATAAACAAATACACCAGAATATGAATTGGGGGGGGGAGAGGGGCCTCAGGTTAACTTGACCGCAGCGGGGGTCTTTGAGATAAAGAGGCACGGGTCAGATAGGCTGTTCTGCCCTCATGTGTTAGTTTTAAATGGGAGGCTGGAAGGATGTTTTCCAGGGACAGACACCTCCAGGCAGCTCCTAACCTGTCTGCTCTGAAGCCTGTGTTTGTACCAGCTTCACAGGGAGGGATGTGGGCTGGTGAAATTGCCCCTTCAGTGTGGACAAGCAGAGGGCAGCGGTGGCTGAAAATGTGTTGGCTTGCCTCGCAGTGCCAGAGACGGGTTGGATTCCCACTCTCTCTGTGTTTCACCACGCTTCAAGGTATCTGCAGCTTTCCATCTCAACCTCCAAAGACAGACAGCTTGGACAGTCTATGGAGTGTGTGTGTGTGTGTGTGTGTGTGTGTGTGTGTGTGTGTGTGTGTGTGTGTGTGTGTGTGTGTGTGTGTGTGTGTGTGTGTGTGTGTGTGTGTGTGTGATGTTATTAGATGGATGGATGACATACAGGCGGACAGGTGGATGGGGCGATGGACAGTAAATGGCAAAAAAGAAACGGCCGTTGCCGGGCACACTAAAGGTCAGCTGTACATATCACGGTGTGGCTTTCGGAGCGTTTGACGTCTCCCTCCTAACAGTGCCTAACTGATGCCTGACAGTAGATCGCCATGACGGCATGTGGCTCCCCCAAGCCAAGAGGCACCCGTGCGGGCAGCCATGGCCTCAGTGATAGAGGTGTTTTGAATTCCAAATCCAGGACGCTTTCACACAATGTTGTCTGCATCTCCAACGGTTAAATAACACTCCCATTGTGGTGTATTCCCATACTTTGTCGTATTATTAGTATGCTGTGTTCCTTTTCTGCCAAGGACATTGTGTCAGCCAATCTGTACAATTGATTTATTTTAAATATGTTTGAATGCCAAAGTAAGAACACACAGGTTTGCTTAGTCATCTTAAAATATAAAATAAAAACATATACATCCTCGCGCAAGTTATGCACTCCCTACCCTTTGTTTTATTGGCAAACGTAGGCTTTACCAAGTGAGTATGCCGCAGAGCGAGAATCGATTACAGTTAGTCAGCAAAAGGACCAGACGGTTGTCTCCACGCTGGGAAAGCTGCAGGGGGAAGTCCAGCCCAGGTCCGGCCCAACCCAGCCCAGTCTGGGTCAACAGCCTGGAAACACTCCTGACAGTTGTGATGCCTGCTGTGCTGGTTGTTGCTGCCGAGGCTGAAGACTGAGGTCCCCTAAGGACGGGGCTGTGAGGTAAGAGCAGGAACATGGTGTTCCAAACACACACCCAGAGAGAGAGGGAGAGAGAGACAGAGACAGAGAGAGACAGAGACAGAGACAGAGACAGAGACAGAGAGACAGAGAGAGAGACAGAGACAGAGGGAGGGGCTTGGAGAGAGCTGGAGAGGCAAAGAGAGGGGTTGTGTGTAAGAGACAGAGAGAGGTTTGGCGGGGGGCGTGTGTGTGAGTGAGCGAGAGCGAGAGACAGAGATAAAATTATGTATAGAGGGGGAGAGATAGGGAGAGAGGGAGGGAGAATGAGAATGCCAGCAGCCCTAGCCATAGGCCGTGGTGTACGAAACTGTTTTGACCACGAAAGGAATGTTCCCTGTTTATCCTTCCTGTTTATAAACGGCGAACTGAACATAGCGCACAACAGCCCAGCTGCAACACAGATACTCTAAATAGCTGTGGGTCTTTTTGGGTGAAATGACACTATGGCGACCAGTAGCAATTGTCCAATAAAGACACAGAAGGAGCCCCCTCTGTAAAATTGTTCTAGTGCAAGAAAAAATAACACACAGAGAGAGACACACAGAGACACAACAGTGCAGGCAATCAAAAACTGATTAACTTTTTACGCGCTCCACACTTCCTGTGGTTTATTAAATGCGCCTCTCAGTGGCATGGGAATAGCATAAAAGCAAGTTTGTGTGCGTGCGTCGGGGAGCCAACGCGGAGGCAGAAAGGGGAGATTATCACATCTAAATCCAATTCAATTTCCGCACTCTTTGCATGCAAGCGCTCCGAACGGGCCTCCACGTGTTGATGGAAAATAGGCAACAATGTCATAATTGAGACTGAGACGCATATCCAATTTTTCTAATCTCAAAGAATGGGTTGGATACAAACGCAGCAATTTCGTTGGACGAGAGGGAAAATAAGACGTAAGAGAGGAAATAAGGAGACGGGAAAGAAGAGAAATATTCCAAGACTGATTGTGATCCGTGAGAGCGGTGCTTTAAAAAAAAAAATCCACAGAAAGATAACCTCTGCCTCCTTGCTACAGAACCAATCAGCGTCACTCTCCTCCACCTGATTCGCCAATAAATGTCGAATCAAACAGATTGAGAAACGGCAATTAATTGTGAGGATAATGACAAGGAGAGACGTCCAAACCGTGCCGCTGCCTCAATTAAGCTTCTCCTCGTTGCCTCGTTACGCGGCTGCTCAGAAGCTAAATGAGATGCAGAGAAGAACCAGAGACGGAAAATGAGTGCTGAAAAAACTGGTGAAATGGACAAAGGAGGGAGGGAGAGAAAGTAGATAATGAGGGCTTGAAGGAAAAGAGAAGATTAAAGGCGCGCTGTCATTTAGTCACTCCTTGGCGGTTAAAGGAGGTGTAGGAGGAGATGGCCAGTAGGGATAAGAGAGGGGGGCTGCAGCAGCCAGCATATGCTAGGGAGGACAAAACAATAAAAGGAAAGAAAGGGAGACGGAAAGACGGAGGGGAGGGAGACGCTTCAGATTCGTAGAGCAGCGAGGAGAGTGGACGAAGGCAACACCAGAATCATTGGCCTACAAGGTGGGCCCGCAAACAAAGAGAGGGAGACTGACATCGACGGTGAGAGGGAGAGAGAGAGCTCCAACTCCTGTATTGTTAAAGAAGGAGGGCGAGGGATGACTGATCGACATTAAAAAAAAAGGAAGGAGCAAAGGCGATACCAGAGTGGTGGGTGCCCCCCGTCGTAGCCTCCGCAGCAGTGTACACCACTTACCGTTGGCTGCAGCGGGCAGTAGGTGTAGCCGGCATGAGTGGGCTGCTGGCTGTGGTGGTGGGACGGGTGGGGGTGAGACGGGTAGTGGTGGTGAGGCGGGTAGTGGTGCAGGTCTGCTGCGGCAGCGCCACGGTGCTGGTGCTGGGGATGGTGGTGGTGGGGGTGGTGGTGGTGGGGGTGGTGGTCGGGGGGGCTCCCGCTCCAAGAGGGGCCCCCTCCACCTCCTCCTCCTCCTCCTTCACTGGCGGCCCACTGGGCGTCTGAGGCCTTGTGGCTGTGGTACCCTCTGACCCCTGCACTGGGCTGGGGGGGCAGAGAGGAGAAGAGAAAAACAACCGAGGAATTAGGGTTGATAGTATGCTTGACGGGAGGACAAGAGTTCACCCATTACGATAATCATGATCATAACTCCCCCCAGCTCTACCATGCCAGAGCAGCCCCAAGAGGAGGAGGAAGAGGAGGAGGAAGAGGTGGAGGGTAATGGCTGTTGATCTACGATCTTCGTACATACCAGAGATTCTAGGAGTTTCTCACCCCTTTCCTCTGCCTTTCTTAAGCGTCATTCATTCTCGCCCCTCTCTCCCTTGCCACCACCACCCCCACCACCACCACCCCCACCACCACCAGAGCAGCAGATGTTGTGTAGCCCTTCTCAGTCACGGTCTGGATGTGTTCATGCTGGAAATGTGCTGATTGGTTTGATAAGATGCCTGGATTAACACGCTGGCAATGGCATTTCCCAGTCTGGCATGTTGTGTGTGTGTGTGTGTGTGTGTGTGCGTGTGTGCATATGCGTGTGTGTTTGTGTGTGTATAAATCAGAGGAAGAAATCTGCTGACAGGTCAGCTTATATAGCTCTGAGAATGGATGCTTGGGAGGCTATCGGTGCAACACACAGACAGAAGCACACACACACACACACACACACACACACACACACACACACACACACACACACACACACACACACACACACACAAAATGAATTATAAATAATGAATGAAATACCACACACAGACTTAGCATGTGGTTTGCTTGTTCTGCCTCTGCTGCAGCCTGGTTTGGTATCAACAATCACACTGGTTGCTTTACTTTCCAATTCAGGAACAGAGTTAAGTTACTACAAGATATTTCAGTGTTAATTGTCACACGTGATAAGAGGTCAACATCTTTGCTTTCGGTTTTCATGTACATATTTCTATCCCTCTCTATCAAACACATATCTGTCCTTTCTACCTATTGATCTCCAGACGGATATAAAAGAGCAATGGTGTGTCGATATATTTCAATTGGATTTGACGTGAAAATACCAGAAATAATAACAACTGTAATATCATTATCATTTACTTTAGTAAAACATGTGTGGAGCGACACAGGGTCACCTCCGATAAGCGTCGGCCATAGATCAACGGCGAGCATTTCAAAGTGCACTTCTCATTCCTGTGTTGGATTTCCAGCTGAGCAAGAGGCCGCTTGGCACAGGTGAAGTCAGGAGGGGGCTTTGGGGGGCGGCCGCACACAGCTTTGATTAGAACATTCTATTCTGGTGCTCTTCATCACACATAGCCACGGGGGGAAGTGGGTGAAGATGTGGGCCAGAGTTCAGCGGAGTAAACGCTATAGAAAATGACGGCTTTATAGCCTTCATGTTGTGGTTAATATAAAGCAGGTGAGGGGCGATCCCCCCAAAGTAAGATGAATGCGTTCATATGGACCCACCGCCACAGCACAGGGGGAGGAAGGCCATCTGGCACGTGCACACACACTCACATATATATATGAACAAACACACACACTCGCAGACATATAGTTATGATTCATCAATATATATGCAGCGTTCAGAGGCGGGCAGAGTATAGCTTAAGTATTAACTACTTGATTTGTGAGTATACTGGTCAAGATAGTTTTAATTTGACCTACGTCTTCTCAAGTAATAATTTGTGATGTTGTTGCTCATCTCCTTCTTGCAACAAAAAGTCACTCAAACAGTCAAAGCCCTCCAGTAAACAACAGAAAGATGTTGCTGGGCTCACGGGACACCTCATGATCGAGATGGAGCGTTTGTCCACTCAGATGGCCCACCGTCGCCATTATCTGGACACGTTGCTGCTGAACATTCCTCACGCCCACCCGCCAAACCGGACCCCGAGGTTCTGGGACAGTGACAACTGCAACCTCAGAAGTGTACCAATGCATCGCGGCTACAGAGTAAGACTAAGGTCTTCTCAGGAAATGTTGAAAAACTGATGCCTAGCTTCCAATTCTGAAAATACCTGGATGATTACCCTGCATCGCTGACTCCTTCTCTTCTTCTATGGTTGGATCCGACGGCCAGGGCCAGACGTATTTCTTCTTTGAAGGAGGAAATAGGTGAAATAACCTCTTCATCCCGTCATTGCACTCAGTGATCAATGGCTTTCCCCCACATCCATCTGGAGCACCTGGACCAATGGGAGCCCCACTGATACAGCTTCACTCGGGTCCCCTCTGCTCCATGATGGAAGCAGGACGGCGGACAAAAGGGCAGAAACCGAGGCAATCAACATGCATGTGGTCGAAAACAACATCACATCGTCGCCAGATGCTGCCGATCTCCCACCTGTCTCCCCGCCTTTCATATGGCTGTAGAAAGTTTGTGGCTCGAAAATTAAGAAAAAAGGGCCAGGCTTCTCTCTGCACTTACTAATATTGTAATTAATTGCATCACGTGGATCAAACCATTTCCGGTATATCTCAGCACTCAGCTCACCTCTTGCTGCACCCATGGCTCTGGTGTTTCTAACGTTGCTCGAATTAGATTCATTTATTGGTGTCTTCGCTTGATTATGCGAATAACAACACCAGATACATGTCACGTATAATTTATATTAAATAACTTTCTCCTCCCTGCAAGGGTAGGTAGCTGTACTGCTTCGAGTTTGGAAACCGCAAGCCAATTAATTTCAAATAATGTCACATTTTGCTCTCATCTCCAGAGCGAGACATATAATACCTGGAAGATTAGCTCTGTCAGCCTCCCTTCACCGGCAAGGACTGCTGTTTAAATCAGTAGTGCAAGGGTTGGCGCGAAGCACTCGTATGCTCCCAAATCTGAAGTATCTGGATTTGCAGATGATATCGCCACACCGACTCTCGGTGAACTCAGATTTGGTTGACATTATGTCTGCATTTTGATTATAACTCTGTAGCACTGTCTGTCCAGCTTACTCTCCCAAAAACGTTATTCAAAATAAATCCTATACCCAGAGCAATAACAGAGCCGTAAAAGCACACCATGAAAATACTTTTTCAGTACATTTTAACATTGCCACTCTAACTAACTAAACTCAGTATTCACATATTTCTGAGACTTGAATAGCTGTATGTTTAAACTGCTGAGTGCTAAGGAGACCCCAGCATGTGACTCCCAGCAATGTTCTGAGATATATCAGCACATGATGTTCTCACTCTCTTTATTTGATCAAAATAGTTTAAATTGTCAAGGTTGAAGAGTTAAGAAACAGCTGATTTTCGGTTTGTGATTCATTTCAAAGCTCAAACGATTTTAGAGAGCTCAAATTATTTCAGACGATGTACCTTATAGTTTAAATTGTTTCAGACGCACATTCACTTTAACCGAGTTAGGCATGTAAGGTCTTTTAACACTCGACTGCTTCAAAACTATACCTCGGTCCTTCATCTCCTCAGCGCATCACATATCCTAGTCCTTTATCCTTCTTCCCAAGTGATACGGTTACTTCTACAACTCGAAACACACTAGTCGAGATAACAGAGGATTTCTATTGTCCTCTTTCCATGCGTTGAATCAGAACACACTAACCCCTTGGCTCCAGCCATGGAGTGACATTATGGAGAGGCATTCTCAGACTATCATTCAGCGGCTCTAAAAGCCAGAACAGGAAGAGCAGCTCGGAGTGCTACATTAATCGCCATGGCTGCAGCCTACAACGCTCTCTAAGTGCTGCCCCCGCGAGCACGGAGACAATATTCATTGGCCCCATAAGTGAGGGGCATCCAGGCAGGCCTGGAGATAGGCATAGCTCAAGTGGCTGCGGCACTGTTTTGTTTGTGTGGAGAACTGTTGGTGGTGGTGGTAGAGGAAAAGGTTGGATGTGTTTCACATGGGCTCCATACGTCCACTAATTGTACTTGAAAAGGGTGTCACCAGTTGTTTTCAGCCTGCATATCTCAGGGGCCGGGCCCCCTTGTTTTATCAGGAGCCCGTCGAGCGAGCGTCTTGGCAATCCCGCGATGGAATGCACGATTGGTCCCCGGACCGGGATTCATGTCACAGGCTTTCAGCAGCTCGTCAGAGAATCCCAGCCCGCTGCATATTTCTCCATTTTATATAAGGCTTAGGCTTGGCTCCGGTTACCCTGGCTCCCACTTCCTCTGAAGGCCATGTCATACATGCAGACAAACAGATGTGCATCGGCTGGGTGTCTGCATGCATGCATGATAGATGTCTGTTGTGTTTGCGCGCGCGTGTGCGTGCGTGCGTGCGTGCGTGCGTGCGAGCGTGCGTGCGTGCGTGCGTGCGTGCGTGCGTGCTTATATAGTACGATAATGGGGAGGGTGAGTTAGTAAAGTATATGATTTACCATAAATGTGGCCGATAAATGCCATAAATTGAGGCAAAATAGTTGTATCCATTTCATATTGCATCATGGTGTGTGTGTGTGTGTGTGTGTGTGTGTGTGTGTGTGTGTGTGTGTGTGTGTGTGTGTGTGTGTGTGTGTGTGTGTGTGTGTGTGTGTGAGAGAGAGAGTTTGATTTATTCAAAGAAAAACAAACCAACACATTTTGAGGTTTGTAGTGAGCCATTGAAACCCCATCTGTTTAAATCCAACGAACCCTGCTCAGATGCATATAAAAGACACATTTCCAAGTCCTATAGGTCACATTTTGTAAATCAGTATTCTGAGTTTGCCTAGGATCAGAACACACAGAGGGATGGACAGCTGATGCAAGATATTCATCCTAAACTAAACATCAAAGCATACTGCAAGTACACCAGCATTGTGGGCTGTTTGGGGCATTCTGTTAAACTAAACGCACTATGGTTTCACTAAAATGGCTGACATAGGGCATTAAGTTTCACCTTTACTGTGTAAAAAGAACAGCGAGGGTTGACGCTCCCTCGGTAAGCAGTGTTGAAACCTGAACGAATGGTGTCTCTGGAGTCCATTTGTCAAAAGTGGTTCCCCCTCCTTCTCCTGCTCCTTTACCGAATGGAGATCTCCCATGTGTCCTGTCATCCAGACACCGTTTCTCCAAGTTATGCACAGTATTGGCACTGGCCCAGCTTGCGTTTTTTAAAACTACAGGTTACGATATTTTCCCACTGGGAGATGTCAGGAACCAAAGCAGGTCTTTAAATAAAAATGGAGAGCACCTGCTGAAAGCACTGCAGTTACAATGCACATTTCCCAACACACTCAGCTTATAATTCTGCCCCATAATGGCGGCCACGGTCAATGGACTCGCCGTGTCCTTGAAGGTGGAACTGGAAAGGATTGTATTACCCCCAGTTCTCCATTTCATTATCAGAAGAAAAGAGACGAGGGACTACCCTATAATTCATTTCTCCTGTATGTGCTTCGACTTCAAGAGCTTTCTGGAATCCACCCACATGATTCACCCCCACGGCGTCGCATTTATGGAATAACACGGCCCATCGGAATGATTCTCCACTTAACAGGAAAAATATTTCTACCGTGAAATATCACAACTCTGATAGAATGGAAACAACTTCACCACGGTAAAGTGGTGTGCAAGCCGTGTTCATCGTATAGCTCCGGCTATTGGAAGCTGTTGGTTTTTCTGAAGGCGGCTTGGATGGGATACACTTCTTCACAGCTCACTGTGAAATCAGCCATTATACTCGGTTATATTTCGCAATGTGAACGCTTCTCTTTTTTTCTTCTTTTCTATACGTCATCCGATCGTTTCTATATGCAGTAAAGTGTACAGTGTATAAAAAGGCTCCCGTCATTGTATCAAATGTTATTTTCACGCTGTATTTAATATTACTCTGTTTTTATTAGTGTTTATGGTTTTGTTTTGACGCCCATGAGCAGATGCGACCAGCGTTCCACATGCCTTGCCACAACTAACAAACATTCCCAATACAGTTTAGCAGTGATTAGATAAATAAGATTGAAAAGTTTCAACAGTGATCCAGACTTTAACTGTCCTCGACAACTCCCTGCACTCATTCAATGTTTCAAGGCAGCAAAGCGTAGTTTGCTCTAGATCTTTGTAGTTGTTCCATAACCCAAGCTGGGTTTAAGGTTACTTAAACAAAGGTTAATGCAATGTGGGGCTTTATGACATTGGGTCTACAACAATAGTTGTATCATTAATGGCTATGCAAGTAGCCGTGAAAAGAAGGTCATGCTTGAACACTGTGGCCCAATGAGGTAAAGACGGAAGGCATGGGATGGCATGGCATAACTATAACAAGGGCTGCCACACTCCACCTAGGTTACCTTGTCGGGGCTCCTCCAGACAAAGAACGCAGGGTGGTGGTGTCGAAAGCCGATTCATTTTAGAAGTTGTGGTTAACGATCCATGGCGCTGGTGTTCCATGTCGACCATGCAGGAGATCTCTCCCCGAGTGTGTGCGTTATTGGCTGGCTTAACCAGCCAATAACCAGCTGCACAAAAGGTGTGCAGCCTTCTTGAAAACGTTGTACGGTAACGCTTAATATAATACACACAGGTGTTGCGTCTCAACATGATTGACGATTGTTGTTTGCTGTAATCAGAGGAAGTTGTACTGGCCTGCATTTGAACTCTGTGGAGCCCAACTATGTGAGTGGGACAGATAAGCTCAAATTTGCTCAAAGTTGTCCATTCCGTCCTGATGCCAAGACCTATCACACACACTTACCCAATGCTGCAAATAATGGAAAATAGTTTGGATTGCAATGTAATTTCTTCTGGGATATACGATCAGAATTACTCCCTGAAGGAGATTTAGTGGTGTGGTGACCCACTTCTGTAAAATAATAACTGCAGTCTTACTCATGCATTAAGCCCCCCAAAAAAGGATGTATTTCCTGGGACATGCGTGTTTTCTTTCCGGAGGCCCTGAAGCCTCACAACTAGATCCGGATGCATTGGCAGTACTTCAGTGCGGAATCCATCTCCTTTGCCCACAGATCCAGACAGATATGTCCATGTTTCCCGTCTGCCTTTTTAGTGGCCTTATTTAAATGCGGACCCTGGCCAAACAGCGAAGATTGATGCAAGCACAGTTCCTTAAGCACCTATATCCTTGTCTGCTCCTTAAGCACCTATAGCCTTGTCCGCTGGCGACGCCGTCATTGCATCCACATTTATTTCACGGTTACACAAACCCCCGCCCCCACCCATAGACTGAATATAAATGGAGTTATATCTTTTTTATTTTTTTTTAACAGTGGCATAACTCAAAAGCACAGAGTGAGTAAATAAGTGAGCTCCGGAGCACTTTCATTAGGGCACAAAAATGAACGGTTTGAGCCTGAGGCTTTCCGACACGCAGATAACAAAAAAGTCATCCCAGGTGGCATTAGGCAGGGGATATTGTCTTCTGGAGGGCCTGGCACGCCTGGTTGCTCTGCCTCCCCCTACTATGAAAGAGATGCAGCCTTCTCCGGGCTCCTCGGATGTCTGACTTCCTGGAAGCTGTGTTGCGTGAAATGGCCTCCCCTCGCTGCAGCCAGTGCCTCTCTGTGGCGGCTGTATCCTGGTCACCTCACACGGGTCCTCTTAATGACAACCGACTGAGCCGCTCTCTGAACTTTAGCTCCTGTCAACGACGGCTACAGTGGAACCCAAACAGTCCTGTCCAAAGTCGTGGAGCTGGGGGCCAACACTGGGTTCCACTTCACATGGGGCTCTATAGGTTAGCAGCTACTTTTCCGTTACCATCTCGTCTGACCCCATACACTGGGAATCAGGGACTAGGGTTAGGTGTTACGAAGGCAAGGAAGTTGGTCAGGTTAAGCAGAGAGAGAGAACCAGAGAGAGAGATCCAGAGAGAGAGAGAGAGAGAGAGAGAGAGAGAGAGAGAGAGAGAGAGAGATCCAGAGAGAGATCCAGAGAGAGATCCAGAGAGAGAGAGAGAGAGAGAGAGAGAGAGAGAGAGAACCATGGCAACTTGGTCAGCAGGTGGTCATGTTGGGGCAGGGGGCATTTTTCATGAGGCTAGCAGACAGCAACTCAAACAGGCAGCACAGTGAGCTGGACTCAGGGGAGGGGTGGGGGGGCTGACAATTTCAAACCCTGGTTGCATACCATGAATATCATCCCCCGCATCCTGCTACCATGACCTCTGCATGGCTGGGGAATCTCTGCTGACCACACTCGCCGTGCACGCACACAGGTGACCTTATCTCCATCGGCAGCACAGTCTCTGCTCCCCGGGGATGAAGGGGCGAGAGAGAGAGAGGGAGGAGACACGGTGTGCAACCATCCACTAGTCATGCGTGGCTGTTGCGAGGTGCCCTGGTGTTGGAGACCCCTGCTGCTTATGCAGCATATCCCCTGCCTACAACCAGCCCTCATACCACACTTTGTGAACACTGTTGTGATACCCTGTGCCGGGGAAGACAGAAAGCAGGTGTGCATTGACCCGTAAAGGGTCTCCGAAGAACGCCGTAAACACAAGAGTTCCCACTCAGACTTGTGCGTCTGTGAGCCGTCTCTCTAAATATTTGACTCAGCCTTGACACATGCGCTGTGATCCAGCCTGGGGCCCCGGCCCCTTGGAGAGGTGCCTGGGTGCCAGGAGCCGCACATATTTACAGTGGGCTCCCCTGGGAACACAATGGTGGTAGCAGTGGTGTTAGCGGCGCTGGTACTAGCAGCAGTGACTCACTGACATACTCCACATTGTCTAGCCTTTTGATTACAAGGCTGCTCTCATTGAGGAAAACTGATACCCGCACGCCCACCAAACCCCCCTCTTTCCCCTTCGCCATCGCATTTTGCGATGGTCCTGCGTTTGTGCCGTTTTAAAACACTGGTGAGATCGGTGTCAGTGTCAGGTGTTAGGGGTCTGGCTAAGGGATCCTGATCATGCGGTTCTACGGCATCTTCCACGTTTAATGTCAGCATATATGTAAAACGCTCCCAATAGAGCAGAAGCAGTTGACATTTAGAACTGAAACCTGGTACTACACACACACAAACAAACACACACGCAGACACACACATCAACCTTCACAAACTCCCAAGGATAAACAGACAAAATGCCCTCAGAAGATTACATGCACGCACACACACACGCAAACACACACACACACACACACACACACACACACACACGCACGCACAAACGCACGCACACAGACAGATGCGCACACGCACACACAGAATGACAAAATCCGAAAATTCAATTGATGGCCGCAGAGAGGGTAGAATGGGATGTGCCCCAAGCAGAAGACCTAGATATAGCGGGAGCAGGCTGGAGAGGCAGGAGCCAGGAGGTAATGTGCTATACTTTAACCTGTAGACAGTACTATAGAGCCCTGGGCAGTGTGTAGGACACCCTCATAACGTCCACCGCCACTGAGCTATGATTACAGCCCTTTACCCACCGCAGGGCCACAGCTCTGATTCCTAGCTTGGCAAGCCACCCCGGCATCTCAGTCCTCTCCGAGATATGGCTTTAATACACTGCACTTCTCCGCTCTCGGTAGGAGAGCCTATGTCTAGCCCCGTCGCCAACACTCCCTCTCTCTGCCGCTAACTCTGTCTCTTTTTTCTGTAATTCGTTTTCTGTCTCCCAGGCTGAAATATCCTCCTTGATCTCTCCCGCTGTCTCCCTTTCTCCCTCCGTCGCACTAACTATGTCATTTTGGACCATTTCTGCCTGTATTTATAACAACTCATTCTCGCGCTCCTGTCCTGGCATTGTTTCCTATATTTCAGCCTGTTCAGAAAAAATTGTGCAGATGTAATGTACATTACAATAAACTGCCTCACACAGCGCCTTAATATTAAGAAATCATACTGTATTATAAATACAGATAAAATACACACGTACGCCTAAACTTATGTCTTGTTTTTACCGTAAGGTCAATATTCCTTCATATCACGTTTTATTTTCTATCCTTCACTCCTACTACTGGAATCTCTTTGAGCTATAGCTATTCCAGGGCATATCGGGATGGGATTTTGTGTGGATTTGTGTGTGTGTACATTTGTGTGTGTCCACCTTGCCAATGATAGCCTGAGGCATCACGGGTGAGAAGGGTGAATCCCACTTTATGTGCACACACCCACATACACACACAAAGCATGTAAACTACGAACGGTCGATGATTGAAGTAACAAAACAATATGCTCCATTGTTCAAGGCCCTGTTGAATTATTGATTCATTTAAAGGATTGCAATTCTCATTTAATATAATGAGCATTGGGTGACGAAAACACAGAGCCCTTTGTTACCCTTATGATAACCTCCCTGAACATACGCACTGCTGGTTTACCACAAAGCTTTGTTTCTAGCTCAAAGCATCGCCGCGAGGAGTTGTCGACACATAAGCCTTTACAGCCCACCGCCGAGCAAATGGTGGAGAGGACAAACTGGGTGAGGGATGAGAGCAGAGGAGCGTGGCTTTGAGGCGATGTAGAGACAGCCCCATGGGACCTCCTCTGTCACAGAACACTAAGGTGCGTGCGCGTGTGCATGTGTGTGTGCGCGTGTGTGTGTGTGTGTGTGTGTGTGTGTGTGTGTGTGTGCGTGTGTGCGTGCGTGCGTGCGTGCGTGCGTGCGTGCGTGCGTGCGTGCGTGCGTGCGTGCGTGCGTGCGTGCGTGTGTGTATGTGTGTGTGTGTGTGTGTGTGTGTGTGTGTATGTGTGGAAGAGAAGGACAGAAACAGATAAGAAAGGAAAGAGAAGTGAAAGTGGAAGAAAAAAACGAACAAAGAACGGAAAAAAACAAACAAACAAAAACAAATACACACGAAACAAAGAAAGTAAAGTAAAGTAGAAAACCGAAAGAAAAATGGACAGATGAATCCGCACTCTCCTCTTCATTCATGACTCGCTTCATGGTTCGGTCAGGTCTCATAAATCCTGCTAATGAGTGGACCATGTTACCGCCCAGCAGCTCAGTGGCAAAAGGTGCATTCAGGAGGGCCTGAGTTCTCCTTGCTCTCCCTCCTGCGGTGTCCTTGGACGCGGGTTGTCTCCAGATGGACTCTATAGCTGCTGCAGCACCTCTCGGGGTGACGTGGAACCCAGCTGCCTACTGCAGCTATTTCTGGGCTCTGTGCCCCCAACAACCTCTAAGAAAACACATACTACCTTCAAACCAGTACAGATGTTTAAGCCGCACATCTGTTCGTGGGAGACGCATGACGGTGGAGGAATTAATCTGAAGACGTGTGTTTCAGAACTCAAGCAAAGCGTGGGATGATCCACTTTGAATTGTAAATCAGTAACTTATAGAGGTGGCCCTTAGCAGCTGTACTGGTAAATACACAAATGTAAAATAATAAGGTCATGTGAAGTGGTGCAGTGTAACAGGGCTGGCATCGATGGCATCGAACGACGAAGGAAAGAGAAAAGACATTTTCAATACTTGAATGTAGAAATGGAGCAAAACCAATGAGCAAACCTTGGCACCGTTGGAATGGACCGGGTAAATAAAGGAAATATCTCTTGAATGAATATGACTTCAAAAAATAAACACAATGATTGATTTGTTTAGTATGGTATTTCCAAACTGTTATCCACTGTGTTATATTCACTTCAACAGAATCAACCCAAAAACTGGAATCCACATTTGAGCATGACCAGAGCTCATTTATTTCCCATCCTAAAATACCAAAATCAACACCATTCAACCATCCTAAAATATACACATTCCATCAGTATGAAGAAACCTCAGAGGATCTTTTTTACTTTTTGCGCAATAACTCCGCTCTTCTTCGTTCCCCTACCATGTGATGTTTCCTTTGCGTTGTCTTCTCCGTCAGCTCCCAATGGAGGCTGGAAATAAGGAATGAAGACAAGGGCACCGAAAGAATAACAAACCCAGTCCCGACCCAGGCAGGGGAATACCGCAGTCCTCCAATAACAACACTTCTTGATAAAAGTCTATTTTCTCTGCACCCTATCTCCACATGATGTGATCATTCCGCACCCCCCCACCCCCCCACTCCAAATTCAATAGTCTCTCTCCTGCACTTGGATGAAAACTATATAGTTTCGAGATGAGCACACAGTTTCCCCCCCCCCCCCCCCCCCCCGCCCCTGTAGAAAGTTGGCCCTCCACAGTGGCTATAGCTTATGAGGATTGAGGGAAATATTGCTTGGAGTAGACATCACGTCAGAGACAAAGCATAGCCTCACCTTTGGATCTCCAATGAAGCAGAGAGGATCTGCTTACACCCATTGAGTAACAGAGGCTCGAGAGTCGGTCCTTGTCCGTGTAAGGCCAGAATCATTGCAAAGTTCCTCTATTGTTAAACATGAAACACAACTCCTTTTTTCGGCATTGCTTGAAAGGGCATCAGGTGAGCTCTGCCTTGAAGGTGTTTGTTCACTACCTCAAGAAAAAATAAGAAGCTAACGATATGAATTGTTGGTTATTTTTATTTTAATCATCGAAACACGGAGAAAAGCCAGATTTTCGTTTCATTATTCTATCATGTGAAACCCTTAAAGCATCAATCAAGGTCAACTATAGATAGAAATGAAAGAAAAACTGTGCGATGATTGAGTATCCTCCATAGGGATGTATAGGGGCTACTTTGAGTTAGTTCTAGGAGTTTGATTCCCTAGAGGACACGCAGACATTGTTGTGTACACAGGCACGTTGTGTAAAATGTGATTCCAGAAGCCCCCTAACCTCGTCTCCCACTCACTGGTACGCGCTCACTCAATATCTCTCAATCTGAGAGAGACAGCTTGTGAAAAGCTGCACAAGGGGGGGGGGGAAGAGAGAGAGAGAGAGAGAGAGAGAGAGAGAGAGAGAGAGAGAGAGAGAGAGAGAGAGAGAGAGAGAGAGAGAGAGAGAGAGAGAGAGAGAGAGAGAGAGAGAGAGAGAGAGAGAGAGAGAGAGAGAGAGAGAGAGAGAGAGAGAGAGAGAGAGACTCTGCAGCCCATAGGAGCAGAGCAGGGTGAACATGTAGAGTCATGAACACATTCCTGCCCCTTGCTGGACCGCTGACACTGTGACACAGGAACAATAGCCCTGGTTCTTCCCCCTGGAGAACCCTAGAGAGCTATAGCGTACCTTCGCTGTGTGGAGCACAATGCGGTGTTATATAAATGTGTCGACTGCTGGCCGGTGCGATGCTTTCTATTGCCCTTCAATGCTGTTTTTCTCTCGCACACGGCTGAACTACTGTTGTTCTACTTTTTGTTCCCATGGGGCCTTTCTTACAGGAGTGAAGTCGACTCCATGGGGTGCAGCCTATGGACCGGGATATATTGAACGGATGGGTTGGATATAGGCGGGGGAGAGAAGTGAGGATGGAGGGGAGAAGGCTGGGAGGGGGTGTCACTTAAAGAGGGGGCTCTCCTCATGTCAATCCTCACCCCTAATTTGGCGGTGGCCGGGGACGAGTCCAACAGGCGGAGAGCAATAAAGCACCGGCTCCACTTGAACCCATGTGCATTCAGCGAATCATTACCTTAATTAAGTGCAAACACTCACGGGCGGCCCTCCGCTGATGGGAGAGCCCGCGGTGAACGGTTGCCACTTGTGTTGCTGGCGTTTTTTTTTCTTCTCCCTACCGAGAGCTGCACTACCTTTGCGACGCAGGAAGAAAAAAAAACACAACCATTAAATAATATTCTCTCCGCGGCACTGCAGAGGAAACCCAGCCGAGCCTGTCTGAGCAATGGTCCCCAACACCAATCACAAGGAGCACGAGGATGAATGAGAGGAGATATCCAAGGGGAACCCGCTGCAAGAGGAGCAGCCTTGGACAATCAATAGCCCAGGCGATATCCACAGCGAGGAGCGCACGCTAGCGAGGAGACATCCAATTAAAATTAGGCTGAACTAATGATGTGCATCAAGGTCAAATGCACATACTATTCAAGCCGTTTCACACTGAATTTAAACCCCCATCAGGCATAACGTCAACCATTATCCAAGGAGGAATTCATCTCATGCGCAAGTTGCTTTATTTTAAGGTCGTCTTTGGTTCTAAGGAAGCAGGGCTGAGCAGTGCGGCTCATCGAGCAGCTGCTCCATCCTCGGACACCATGGGAGTGCAGGTCCGTGGTGGGATCCGGGGGGGGTCTGCTGTGCTCCCGTAATGCACTTAGCAGGTCGGCGGCGGCGAGGGGGGCGGCCTCGGAAGTGGAAGCGTGGATTGGAAGAGAATGAAAGCAGATGATGGGGGGATGGGGGGAGGGGAGGGGAGGGGAGGGGAGGGGAGGGGGCCGCAGGGGCTAGGGTGAATGATGTGCTGACTCACGAACACGGCTTCTTGCTCCTGTTGTCGTTTCCTCGCCACACCGGATGATTTGAGGCCCGGGCGAGGGTTCGCCATGCGTTCAGCAAACACCCAAACGCATAGTAAATCAGGGGGGAGGGGGAGGCAGGGGCGGCGGCACGCCCCGTGACACCGAGTCAGCGTGAGAAACGGCGCGATTTATGCCCTCCCTCGCCATCAATCCGTTTCATTCGGTCAGAAAAGCCGCCGCCCCTTAATAGCTCCACAATCCGCGGCGGCGGGCATCGTGCTAATGAAACCATCATGTTAGCGCCTCCGCTTCGTGTTTATGCACCTACAGTTTCCACCGAGCCGTTCCGCCTCGCTGGGCGTTGTGCACTGATGCAGACACGGCCATAAATCGGCTGACGATCTCCCGCCGAGTGAGAACAGCAGGAGGGCGGAGCCGCGGCTACGTTCTCTCCGATCAACGCCTGGGTTTCCACCGCCTGCCTCATCATGTGACCTCTCTCAGGCGAACGCCGAAGGATGCTCTACACTGCCAGGATGAAATGAATCGCGTACGGTACGTACCGCCCAAGAATCACAGGGTACGCCCAGGTGTGTGTGTGTGTGTGTGTGTGTGTGTGTGTGTGTGTGTGTGTGTGTGTGTGTGTGTGTGTGTGTGTGTGTGTGTGTGTGTGTGTGTGTGTGTGTGTGTGTGTGTGTGTGTGTGTGTGTGTAGGGATAGATGAATGCGTGCACACATATTCGATGAATTGAAGCTGAACTGTGCTGACGGTAAATTCTTCAAAATGTTCTCCCATCTCTGTTATCCTCTCTCACTTGCATTATAGTCTCAGAATGCTATGACACATGAATGCCCCCTCCATTTCCAACATCCCACACACACACACACATTCTGACAGATAAATAAGATCTGATCTCTCTTGACAGCCACGGTATGGAAACAGAGCTAGGGGCTGGGAGGGCCGGAGGAGATTCCTTTGATACAAACAACATATAACGGCAGAGAAACCAGCAGTCCCTCAAGGAAGATAAAAAAAATGTCCCCAAAAAAACAGACAAACTGTCACGCGTATATCTGTCATCGGAACAAGGCAGATTTACACCAAGACGTACAGAAACACATGCAGAGACCCACAGAGACCAAGCAATATGGATAAACGCTATGTACTTATGATTTCCCCCCAACTGCAAGGGTGGCACAGAAACAAAATCACTGCCATAGTGATTTAAGCTGCAACCGAGGACAGCAACATAGGTCTGCAACAGAGGCGGTTTTAACTTCCGACAGCTTGGCAGTAATCGCCCCAAAACACATACTTGGGCTGACTAGAAACCAAGAGACTAAATATTAAGCTTCCACCAGCATAGTTTGACCTTTTGAGGCACAGCTCGCTACAATCAGCCCACGGTACCGACGCAGCAAATTAGCCTCCTCCGCACAGGAAAAAAAGCGCCTAAATACCTCCGCTGTTCGTCATAGATGGTTCACAATTAGATGGACTGTGGCTCGCGGAGCAATGGACTCACATGGGGGGGGGGGGGGGGGGGGGGACCCTGGAGTCCATTCACACTGACCAGAGAGCAGAGGTCTGAGGGAGTTTGGCTTGGCGTGATGTAACAGAAGGACCGGGCCAGTGGTTCAGGTCTCAGTGTGAGGACACCAACGCGTCCATCTAATGGACTCTGCAGTAAAAGACAAGGATTGAACCCCCCCCCCCGACCCCTGGCCCTGGCAGTTTTAGCATGGGAAGGGAGGCCTGATAAGCATGAGGAACTGTTAAAGACTATATAAAAAGGGCTGGTTCAGGGGAGAGGGCAGGAAGAAATGATGAGTGCTCTTGAAATCAGAAAGAGCAGCAATTTATCTACATTATCTTTAACAGGGAAATCGATAATCCAAGGGAAAAATAAGTCCCACTGGACCCACGCAGCCTCATAAGTGCATGCTGGGAGCTGATCTCAGAAATGTATTATAGTAAAACATGGTGTGTGTAAATGCGTGCGTGCACGACACGTGCACAGGTACAGGACTGTCAACATGTAAAGTTGGACCAGGCATATCATTCAATTTTCTGGGACCCAAGTTCAGAACAGACATGAAGAGTAAGAAAAATGTAATTGTATATGAAGGTCCTCCGAGCTCTGAATAAAAAATCAGTGCACAAAACAAACGAATATGACAAAAACAAGGGAACAGTGTACACTGAATACATTTAGTGCTGCTTGATGCAGGTGCTGGTGGCAGCCTTAGGGTCTGGCCTGAGATGGGAACAATCAGATGAGGAACAATGCTTCGGGCTCAAACTTGGATGACAGTATGTGTTCTACTGTTCGTCTTGTGTGAGCAGACTCATTTAGTAAGGCCTAGGACTCGGGTTACAATGAATACCCAGCGGCGGGTGGGTGGGGGTGGGGGGACGGGTACAACACCACAACCCCCAGCATTTGCAGGAAGTAGTACTTGAGTTGGCCAATCACATTTTTGTTTGGGCATGGGCCACTACACCCAGCACCTGGTGTGGATACGCCCCTGACCTGGTCACTGCAATGTTTCAGTGAGCTTGGCGTTGTCTGTATACTACTGTAGCTGTACTAAGCCGTGAGTGGAGTAAAAATATGCGCCGATAAAATGCTGATGTCTCCTTTTTTTCCACACAGGGAGGATAAAGTTCCTTATGTCCTCTTATGCTCTAAAGTTTTGTTTAGATACTTAAGCTACTTATATGTCAGCGGCTGCTACGTCCCAGCTTTACCGCAAAGCAGTTCAGCCTATGAGGTGGTGCAGATAATGCTTAGCTGTCGGCTGCTTTCTCATAGTCCCTGATCAACATTGAAATCAAAGTTGGTCTCAAAGGCCCATAAGTATCATAAGCAAAATGCCATCACAAGCAAAATGGTCGCCGGGGCACACATTGTAAAGAACCTCAAAGCAGGCGACAACCGCAAAGGGAGCGATGAATACTCTGTGAACAGAGCGAGAGAGAGAGAGAGAAAGGGAGAGGGGGAGTGAGAGAAAGAGGCAGAGAGGGAGAGAGACGAAGAGGGAAAGAGAGAGGAAGCAAAAGAGAAGGTGAGAGAGACATACCGAGAAATAGATAGAGAAAGAGAGGGAGTGAAAGGATAACCTTTTAACCTACTTTATGTTTTTCCAGCATGTTTTTGTAATGTTTTTTATTCATAAAGGCAATTTGATAAACTTCCATATTCATGATAAACATTTTAAAATTAATATTTATTCAACATTAAATTGGTACTTGATACTGGAGTCAAGTGTCAAGTTCATTTTGTTTAAGGCCAATAGTGCAACATTCATATATTCTAGGCACTTTGCCGACTTCTCAATTCTGGACATCTGTCAAGCTGTGCGTTCTTTTTTTAAAAACCACGGCACCAAAAGTATTGCATAGTTTTGTTGCACCAACGAATATACTCACAATCGTAAATACATGCAGACATTACTTACAAAGTGTTTCAAAACAATTTGTCTTGAGGAATGACAAATGTAAAATGTATTCTCTCGTGCACCAAAAAAGGTATCACGCCTTATAAAACTGTGCCAAACATCAACACCATTCCGAACCATGTGTTTAGAAAACCACTTTAAATCGTTCACAATGGGGGGGGGGGGGAGAGTTTTGGGCTATTATTTAAAAGAGGTCAGCATCCTGCTCATGGGCACTTAAACAAGGGAATTTGTTCCAGCCACATGTGATTTCAACTCAAGCATTCCTTTCAGCGTGACGATTTGCCAAGACGCAAACATCCAAATGTCCAGACGCGCCCCGGATCTGAGTATTCCTAGCAACACGGAGGGATTGGAGTGTTCCTTTCGTCGACGCTCCACAGGAGAAGCAATGGGCTCCATCAGACAGGAGCACGCTCCGAGAGAGCCCCGTTTGCAGGCATCCCGGCGGGACGCGGCTAAGACCATTAGCCTCCCACACCGCTAGCGCTGAAGCACCCTCTGTGGGTTGGAGGGCTGGGAGACGGGGAATGGGATGGGATGTCTAATGTGACTTTCATTAACAATACGCCAGAGGCCATAATCTGAGGCAGGCCAAGCCCAAATTGAAAAAGTGCTGAAGCATAACTGCATTGGAATGCCCCGGTTTCCCTGGCGCTACGGCCCCGCTGATTGAAATCCAGCCTTGCCCCGTGAAAGACTTCCTTAGCTGTGCTTACTCCAATGTCAGAGGAGTGGGCTCAGCCAATTGGCTTACCTACCCGGCCGCCCTTGAATTACCATGGCAACAGCATGTATGTGTGTGAACACAAGCGGGTAATGGGGGCTAATGGCTGCCGAGAAGATGAGATGGCGCATTATAATGAAATTCTGGGTTTGACTAAATGTTTAACAATGGACGCATATTACAATTCAAGATACAATTCCCACGTTTTTTATTTTTTAATCACGGAAAACAAAAGACACAAAAGGGATTATAAACGTACACGCCATGCTTTCAAAGGCTATGCCCTTTCAGGGATTTTTCCTCAATAGGGCCGTTTTGAATTTGTTTATTGTTCAAGTCAAACAAGGAAGGAGAAGATTAAAAAAAAAAAGCCATGAGTCGGGTGTATAGGTCTACTGTGGATGTGGATCCAGTGTCAGATGTCATCTTTTTTTTTTACGATTTGGTAATTTAGGAAACAATGTCAAGATGAAAACGGATTCAGACAGTGGTAGATAATTGTGGGAATGGAAATGTTTGGAACAGAGTCACTCTCAATTCTATGCTGTAAACTGTAAGGCATGTTTTTGATATATTTCATAGGCTTTAGACAGTAAAATATTTTAGCTTTTTATTTGACTCAAAGCATTTTTGGCAGACAAATGGAAGTCATGTCTAAGTAGCTAGCACTAGCACACAATCCTGGATTCACAACGAAGATAAATTATACCTTACTTCTAAACTTTATATTGGTATTATCGTATTGTTTGACTTAAACTTGGTTGTGCCACATCTATAATTGATGTGCTTATTCAGAGTGTTATTGTTTCGTATGTAAGGAGGTCACATTACCTTTATAATAGTTTTTGGATGCTAATCTTGATGAGATAAATCAGCGAATTACAAATGTTCAAAAATAAAAGAATACATTCACATTGTAAGATATTAGAAGCGATTAATAAAAAAATCCCTACATCAATGGCATGCAGAAATTGACACATGTACTGTACAGAATGTCTTTTATGTGCTACTGCACTAAACTGAAGCCTTAAATGAAAAGTAGATTTACAAAAACATAACAGCAGCAATTTAAAAAATACTTTCAAAGATGACAGTGAAAAAGATTTTCTCTCTGACACACACACACACACACACACACACACACACACACACACACACACACACAATTGAAGATAAAAACGATCCCCCCCATTTTATCCCTCTACTCTGCTTCCTCCTCACCCATTTTCCCTCATCCTGCTTTTATCTCCATTTTGTCAGATTTGCTTAACGCATCAATGGCTTCATATTGGACGCGGGTCCCGCTGAAATGCTCTCTATCTCACACTGCTATGGAAGTAACAATATTTGGGAACGGGTCGTTTGAGAGAAGCATGGAAGAGACAATGGTCGTATTTTTAGACGTGAAATGCGGCAGGATAACCAGTCTAGGCCTGGGTACTGTTAGCGGGCCCAGCTCTCTCGCTAGGCACTTTAGCGCCATTGGAGGGCACTCATACGTTTTCATCAGCTCTTAAATAGACAGCGGATATGTTCAGTAACGGCGGCACCATGCACCAACTAACAGCTCCCACCCCCTCTAAAAAAACCTAATCCGTCAAAATTGTACCTTTGTGCTTGCTTGATATTCTGGTGCATATGCAGAACAGCGATTCAATTCAACATGAATGCTTGTTCGTTCTCTGTTATGCTTATGCTTTACTTTGGGTAACTGAGCCCTGTTTATAACCTGATCTAACCCCTCTTTTACACCATGTTCGATGGCCGTGCACACCTTGCCTACTTAGTGGACTGAGAGTTTAGGGGTGCGGAGAGGACGTCGTGTAATGATGGGTCCAAATCAATGGGAAAGAGCCAGGATGGGATGTTTGCAAACCCTTTGTGTCAAGGTGATCTGAGGCATGGGGCACCATGGGGTAGTACTGTAGATTCCACTAATTACTGAGCAAGAGTCTCTTAGACAAAAGCCCTGGACTCCAGCATCAGAGGGGCTTGTTAGCCGACTGTGTCTGACCTACAGGTGCGCCTGTGGCTCCCCAAAGAGCTGGAGGGCCCCTCTACACCGACTTCGATAGGTTCTCTACAGGAGCACGAGGGAGACGGTGGTGTTGACGAATGGTATCAGTGAGGCGGCGTGGAGGCAGGACCCAAACGATTGTTTCCCAAGCCAAAGCCATTATCGGGACAGGCAGACGCTGATAACGCCTGAAAGCAAACAATACACAAACATGCTTCTAATTAAGCCCTTGAGTGGTGCCGCTCTGAGCCTCCCACCTATCCGTGGTGAATGCCTGCACACTGGCTGATTGGATTCATCAGCACTTTTAACGCTCTCCTGTTTCCCTCCCACGGCCCGCCGGGGAGTTTTCCGAACCCTGGAATCATCGGACCAATCGGGCTCGGTGCTTGGGCTCCCGGAGGCAGACTAGGGCCTAGTGGCCCGCTTGATTTATTCTGGACAACTATTATTATTACGTTTGAGTTATTAAGCAGTCACCTTTACCAAAAGCAACTCGCAGTGAATCAAGATGTACGTGTCATTTAAGAGCAGGTATATGTATATATAGGGTTAGCCTTTCGATTTTTAAAGACTATATACCTAAATACCGAAACAAACATACATATAAACTCTTGTCATTTGCAGGCCACACAGTCGATAGTATCTGCTTGTAATAAGAAATATTCATCAAGGTTTATTCTTACAGGATTTCACAGTGCTTTAAAAGTGTAGTGTGTTGAATTCAGTGTCATCTAGCAGAGCGGACCTGTATGGAACAAATAGTCATGAGTATGTTTTAATAAGTGCACATCCCTGCCTGTAAAGAAAGACTTGTTGTGATTTAGTAACCTTCGAATGCACACTTAATATCTACATAGGGAGTGGGTCGTCTTTGGCGAAGCCATGTAGCAACGCCATGCTTCTACATAACCTTAGAATGGACCAATGTCTCTAGAGAGGACATGTTTTACCTTTTTCCTCATAATTGCTACATTACTTGTAAAAGTAGTATTCAGTTTAATGCAAGCGTTCCAGTTTGTTTGTTTTAATTCATCAGCTTGCTTACAGGAATTGCACTTCAGGGACACATTTAAGCTTTTGAATTTCAACTGCATTGAATTGAGTCTGCAACCTCACCGCCAGATGACAATAAATTCTACACACTGCACATTTAACGATAGTTGCCAGGACAAATACATGATCTGCCCAAATCGTCTGAAACGAGATACATGCAAATTCTACACTGCATAGAATTGTGTCAAAATGTCATTCACGGAGTTCAACCACTGTATCACAGTCTATATTTGTAACCACACAAAAAAAAACAACATTTAGAAATTACAACCTAAAAAAAAAGATTGGGCTCAACCGCTGTATTACCTCCGTCAAAATAAATTTGTCAAAGACTGACGCATACCAGTTCGCACAAGATCCACCAGTTGTCATTCTCATGAGACTGCTATAAATGTGATGGTTTTCCCTTTTATTGGCTTATTAAAATGAAGGACTGAGATGGCGCACACAGACACTCCCTCGAGGAAGGTATGCAAAATTCATGGAGACATCACCTTGACTAAAGAGATCCTCTGGAGGAAACAAAGCAGGAGATATTAACATATAAGCAAAAAGAGAAGCAATAAAGCGCTAAAAATCTGTTGCCAAACACAGATCGGGGTTTTGCTGACAGAATAATTTAGCTCTAGGAACAGTAGTTTTTCGCATGGTCTGATAGGAAATTCTGTATTCTAGATGGAGTGAATATCAGACTGAGACAGACAGAGTCAGAGAACCAGCAGGAATGGTAAAACTAGGTCTAAATATACGCTCACTTGGAGAAACTCCAATTCACTTGTGGGTTCAAAATGCTGTGTTGGCGGCAGTGGAAATTAATTAAATCCAGGACAGAAGTGAGCATTGTATTTGGTCGCACAAAGCGCTCTGGTGGCAAATTGAAGTGATGTGACATGCAGGCGAAGACCTTTTGCACGCCTTTATTTTGAAGATGCCTGTGCTCGAATCACTTAGTGAATGATGTTTCAGCAGAGAATTACATTCACACAGCGTCGTACTGACACGTCTGCCAACCTCACCGCATCCCTATAATAATCAGTTATTTGCTTAATGGACTGCTCCGCCCATGTTTTGAATTTGTATCAAGTTAATGAATTTAGTAAAAATGGTCTGAGTTATTACATTTGTATTCAAACTCAACATCAACAACTCAAAATCATCTTTATATTCGTTCTGCATAGCAAATTAGTATTCCCCCTCGCATAAAAGCAACTTTGATCTAACGACACACCATGAAAAAGATGGTTAATTTTTACGGATCAATAAATAGGAGACCAAATAGAAAAAATACTATTTGACAGGTTGTTGGCCTGTCTCTTGTGTGAGGGTGACTCTTATTGTGCAGTCAGTATCTTCAGGGACGAAAGCTGAAGTGAGTTTTTAGAAGATCAGGTGTAAAAGGTAGTGAAGGGATCAACATTACTTGCTGGAACCACTTTGTCAACACAAAAAAAAGGAAAATTGCAAGACAGTGTCAACCTTGGCACAGCTATTTAGTCAAGGACTCCGTCTTTGTGTTTGAGAGAGGTGCGAAGTGAGCAGCACCAGCTTAAGCAAAGGAGCATCTCCCAGCTTTGTACTCGCGTGACCCCGTCTAGAGAGTCTATTGGGGCTGCGTGACTCATATCCGTAGCACAGCCTTTTTTAAACACCGGAGGGAAAACGCCAATCGCAGTCTGAAAGACACGCAAGCCCAAGGTATCACCGACTGAACTGTGCTCGTTTTCTGCTGCTCGAGCCATTTGCATTGAAGAAACTGTCAAAAATTAATTTTTTGTTCCGAAAAAGGTTCACGACAAACCACGGACATTTGCAAGTCTGGCAACTCTGGCTTCCTCTCTCCTTCTCTGTGGCTCTAGCTGTCTCTCTCTCTCTTCATGGCAGCAGTTGTTTACTAGAGTACAGGAACCACCACCGCGCTTTGAACTTTGACAAGCATACTGGCCCAGTGAGAGAAAATGTTCCCAAATAAAAATTTGCTCCAGTCCTGTCACACGCACACGCACGCACGCGCACAAGCACACGCACACACACACACACACAGACAACTTCCCTGGCCTTTCACCCAAGAATGTGGAGTTCCAGCATGAGCCGTTCCCCATCAAGCCCCTGTGGTTGAGTGAGAGTTCAGTGCTTTAAGGGGCATCTAAGCAGTCCCCTCTCCCCTCCGACTCACACACATGCTGGAATAGACTGAGGAGATGAAGGTTGCCAATTTCCTTTCTTGAGAGGGAGATCGCAGGAGAAACAACAACAGTTCCAGTAATGGAGTTGCCTGCCACAAACCGAGCGAGACGGGATGGAATTGGATTTAAGTTCCGCGGCGAGGCCAACTGCTGTACGCCGTCTCCAGTGTAACGTACATATTCATTCTGACGGACTTAATAACTTTTATTGCGTCTATTGACTCTCCCAACGGTGCCGGAGCAGAGGGGAGAGAGGGCAGGGGGGGATATGCTTGTGGCGCGTCTGATAGTGTGTTGGGTTAGGGTGATTACGCCAAAGGTCACCAGCGTTTTTCAGTTGTTGTTGCTGAGCTTAGCTGAAGCGGGATGTGATAACAATACTAATCTTTCACAAGGTCCGAGCCACAAATACCAATGCGGGAAAAATCCTGCTCCATAACCCAGGTAGCCGGAGAAAGAGAGGGCCTTTTGTAAAAAGATAATGAAAATAGCTATCCCTGGCTGTTTCATCGTTTACGTTACCAGCACCGCTCAGACAGAAATAAAAGACACAAAAGGCAGTCCATTTGAGCGTAGAAGTATAGATTCGAAAGTAAGCTGTGGTGTATCCTGTCCGATGTTAAGGTCTACTCCGACACACACACTAACAAACACCAGTCAGCAAATACAGCAACAAGGTATCGGCCTCTCTCCCTCCCCCCCTCCGTCTCTCCGCATCTCACTCATCTCCTGCTTAGCTTGGCGTCGGTGTGTGTATCGATGTGTGCAGAAGAAAGGAAGGAACTAGGGGCAGTTATCTCGTGCCTCTTGCGGCATTTCTAGAGAGCGGCAAAAAGACGGCAGGTGCTTCCAGGGCCAAACCCCCTCCCGTTGAACCGAGGAGGGGGTGCGGGGAGGGGGAGAGAGGCAAGGCAGAGGAAGGAGGGGTGGGGAGGGAGATGGTTCATTCCTTTCTCCTGGATTTAAAAGACATGAACACTGTGGCGTTGTGGGAGACGAGGCCTGGCGAGAGGCTGGGATGTGACATGCAGCACAAAGCTGGCGAAACAACAGAAGCATGAGAGGAAATAATTCTGGGCAAGAAACTCAAAAGACCCCCAGAAAAAAAATGGGCCAGCACCCACCAAGCGGTCCAGATTGGATTTGAGAGCCAGAGCCGAGCGGCATCCATCTCTTCCTTCCCTTTCCCCTTCCTCTCTGTTGAACAAACAGAGAGAGATATGTCCCAGACAAAGCTTTATTCTCAGACTCCTTCCCCCACCCCCTCCTCCACACACCCCACCCCCCTGTGCCCTCGACAAATCTCCCCATGTAAGACAATACCGAAGCAAAGTGACACACGTAATTCAATCTCTCATTATTCTTCATTACGACAGCACAAAAAAAACAAAAGATCTAAAATATTACCAAGGGCTACATCCTATTGACTGTTAACTAAAGTTTTGGAGACAATTAAGCCCTAGGTTGTTAAGATTAATCACTGCCGGGTGGCTAGCAGGAGCCATTTTACGGTTTGTTTATTTGAGACGAGCTTCCTGCGGATATCGATCGAGCCGGCGCAGTAAACAGCGGAATAACTTTCTCAGATCGTTGGCCGGATTTACTCACTGCAAGGGGAACGCAATTGTGACCTAGATTAGAGCTGACAGAGGGCAACGAGAGAAGGAACGCTCACTCAAATCCATGTCAATCTACTCATTAGCTTTCGTAGTAAATCTGTAATCCTGCTAAAATCTGTTTCTGTTTCCCCCAAAAGCCCTCCCGAAAAAGGGGATTATACCTCAAACCCTCTGCGTTCGAGGTATAATGTATATTGGATATATTAAGCCCACCATGGACCCCCCTTTCCCCCCCCCCCCCCCCACTGCCACCCCCATCACCACCTCCCCCATCAGCTGGAGGGGATTTGCCTCCGATCGTCGTTTCTGGGTGTTACATGAAAAGAGAAAACCCTAACAGCGGCGTTCTCACGCTTGTTGTCATCCGTGTGACTGTTAATAGCCCGATAAGATCTGACAGGAAGTTCTAATATGCTAAACCTAAACCTAGCCTACCTAGTTGTTTTCACAGGCTGGCCGCCGAAATAAAAAGGGCTGAATAAAACATGCTTCCACATCGCCTTGGAGATGGTGGACTTCTCATATGGACGCTATTGATTTATTAATCATTTCTACGCTCGTTTAATAACCACCTAATAACCTGACGACGCGCGTGAAAACCATATAAACATCCATTGGATCCGCTTACTTAAACACACGCACTCAAATTCCACGACTTTGGCTTTTTATATTCCCTCTCTCTCTCTCCCCACTCTGATAATGAGATGGAGCCCCCTCCCCCCCCCCCCCCCCCCCCCCCCCGTCTCTAAGAGGTGGCACGGCCGTCGGAGATTGGCATGCATATTTATGCGGTCGCGCTCGGTTCGCCTCATGGTCGGCAGATTCCATTAAACCTGAGGGGGACGTGCGGGTGGGCTGGCGGTCGGCGAGGACACACCTGAGAGACACGTGCCAGGACAGGCACAAGACTACCATGATCCCATGTGCAGGACAAGGGTCCCTCGACACCCCCACCCCGTCCCCCCAAACCTAAGGAACTTAACGAATACAACCACAGTCGCATACACTTTTAAAATAACCTTAACTGAGACAAAAGCAGACAAAAGGTGTGGACGAGGCGCTCTATTCATCATGCACACACAAACGCAAACACACACACCCCGACACCCAAACCCACACACACACTCACACACATAATCAGCATACCTGGGTTGAGCCAGAGAGGACTCACAGGCAATACACTGTGTGATGCCCCACATCACACACCAGGATCATCTGCAGTAGGGAGAGTCATTTAGAATGGATGGGCTTCAGGCGACTATAAGGAATTCTATTATTGCTCTAAAAGGAAGGAGGGGAAGAAATAAAGAAAAGGAAGTATCTATATGGAAATTTCCTCTCCCTCTAATACATGTGCCAGGGAGACACATGGTAATCCCAGTGTAATTAATGGTTACTGTAGTTAAGGGCTGATTAATGCAGGGCCAGGCATTGAGCACATATGGATTTTTCCCGCTAACTATTGGAATATCTAATGGTCACGTCGGTAAACAGGCTTTTTTACTTATGGGTATTTTCTTTAAGAACAGCGGCATATGAAATGATCTTTCACTTCCCTTACATTGTGTGGAACCTCACAGTAGTGCATAACGGGAAAACAAAAGCGTGAAGGCTGAAAATATTGGAGTTATTATGATATATTTGATTCGGTGGAAAGCTTTTTCATTTTGTTTATTTCACATTGAGAGTTTACCTTTAATTCACTTTCATAGGCGTTATTGCAGAAAGAAAAACTGTTGATAAAATGCCATCAATTATAAAGGAGTGTGACTTTCATAAATGTCAAGTGGTATGATTGGTGGTCGTATGTGATACGTTGAAACCAGCTCACATTGTCTGAGGGAATTGTTTTCAGAGAAAAGACCCAAGAACAATCCTACAGGCCTACGTGTATTTCCTCCGCACTTCTTACCTTACCATCCCAAGGAAGGCAACAAAACGACAAATGATCCAGCAGACCCCACCTAACCCTTCCTCGACATGGCTTTTTTGGGCCTGAAAGCACCCTGAGCCAGGTCCTCCTTGTTGTTTAATAATGAACCCGGCAGGAGTCTTTTTCATTAGCGGAACAGAAAGGGAGGAGGAGTTGGAGAAGGAGGCGGAGGAGGAGGAGGAAAGGGTAGATGAGGAGGAGGAGTAGGAGGAAGGAGGAGGATGAAGAAGAGGATGAAGAGGACTAGGAGGAGGGTTGGGGTCAGGACGGGCAGAGTGCTCCCAACTCCCGCGACACTCCACACACCAGGGATCTGGCGTAGGAATGATAATAGGAGCCCAACGGCGGGAGATCCAGGTCAGGACCAGACACCGCGCTGTGCATGCCAAACTGGGGCTGACCCACCCATTGGCATAAAGCCAGGCAAAGTCCTTCAGCAGGAATGGGAGCCCGTTGGGATGGAGCAAGGAGCGGGAGGAGGAGGAAGGGACGAGGGCATGGGAGGAAAGCTGGTGACAAGGGGGATCAGGCCACCAGCTAATAAGCTGGCCGGGCAGGACGATGAAGTGGGTGGACGGTGAGGATGAGTAGGTGGGGGAGTGGAGGTATGTGGTGGGTGGGAGGATTTCGGTGTCAAAGCTACCTTAGACTATCCTGTGCTTCTCATATTAATGAAGGCAGTTAAGGCTCCCACAAATTGTTTCTATTTGATGGGCGAGGGGCACGATAGGTAACGAGAGGACGCTTCACTAATGAGGCTGTGCGACAGTGGAACAGTCGTTAATAACTCACTTCGCTTAAGCCATCCCCTTAAAAAAAAACTAGCAACCGATATCCTCCGTCATAAATAGGAACTGCTTTTTGTTCCGGCTCATAAAGAAATCGTAAAAGTATACACCACTGAATACATCAGATGGGAGCTTGTAGTGAGAATAATAATAAACGGTTCAGCCGTTTCCTTCGTCCTTACTGCCAAATAGCGATTATTTATGCTGCCCACTTTGAATTCCGCTGCCCAGAAAGCCCGGGTGAATGCTGAATGTTCCAAATTTTTCGGGGGCATCTAACATTTTGTATTGTGCTGGTAATTACAACATCGACCTTGGTACAGATCGAATAAATAAAACATATTCTGCCAAGACTTTGCCATTAATGGTATCATAAAATTATCTAATTTTCTCTGCAGTTTCCTTTAAACATTTCGGATTCAGGGCCATTCAGTAATGCCCATCGGAGAGAGCACTCATCCCATATCTCATTCTAAGATGTATCTCCCTTCTAAGACAATACTTTGCCTTCAGCCAACTGAAATACAAGATTACCCTTGGGAAAGTACAAAGGCTGGAGGAAAGCAACTGTTGTTTAAATGTAGTCTATAACTAGCTATAGTCTAGATACTGTTGAGGTAAATGCATCTTGCTCCGATCTACATATATGTACACATATATGTATACAAATAAGGGATTCAGAGATTTTGCATTGCATTGTTTAAGATGTTGTGCATTAGCCCCAGCACTCAAAAAACGGTATTACACATCCAAACCTGTAAATAGCACAATGTGCCATGCCAAGCACACCAGTAAGTAACTATACTATATAACTACACTATATTACTTAAAATGTTGCATGTCTTTATATTTTACTATTTATAACCATCTCTCATAGCCTATTCAAACCTATGAATTCTGAATAACTGTTCACATAAACTAATGTTGTCTAATAACTAGCACTGGATATTGAGTAGTACACTAAATACTAACTATCACTAAACAAAGACCAAATTAGTAAAATAACTATTAAAACGCCAAGACAGACTAACGAAAATAAACATGGGCATCTGGGACCTAATGGGAGCACAAAAATTGTCAACATGGAATGGAATATTAATTTTCCGTGTGAAACAACATTTTGATACATCTCATAATACGTTTTAGATTAGTGAATGAATATGAATGCAAATTCAAAAAAGATTAAAGCTATTTCATGGTCACAACATAACTCCACAGTACACCTGGCCAGTCTCCACAATACTCCTGTCTGCCAGAAGGTTATTCACCGTTATCTTATCATATTTGATGGGATATCCAATCACCAGTAATAGCTGAAGAAATGTGGAATAGATATATCTGGAGAGGGGGACCTTCGGCTTATAAAAATGTTTTAAGAGAGCAACTCTTACTAAGATTGATACACTTAAACATAAATGTGTTCACGTTTTCTTTCAAAAGACTTAGCGTATCCAGTATGGATGACGTTGTATTGGTTGTTGGAAGGATAAAACAAAGCAAAACAATACCAGCGCATACACTACCTTAATCAGTCTTTTGTTGATCCTGGCAACACTGAAGCTAATTTTGAGCGAGAAAAATAATATACAAATACAGGAATAGCTCATGAAAATAAATTTCAGCTGTCTTTTTAACACTATTTTTTCAAAGTGCTTTCTAAATCACAATAGCACTTTATAATAACTATATAATATTGTTTCAGTTTACACTGGCAGGTGAAGCTGGTATATAATATTTCGTAGATTGAATCGCACTAGTCCATAAATATATCACACAACAGTCTGCCAGTTGTACAATAACAGTGTGTTTTTCTGAGTTTGGAGGACAGAGTATTTAATGAAGACTGCCGTACTGGGTCTTTGTGTGTGTTGTTCTTATTTCTTGGCCCGTTGGCTCTCCAAATTAAGAATGATGTTTGTATTTGTCTCAGCTTATTGACTGGGAAAAAAAGAAAACCGGCTGATTGGCCTCACATTCACACATGGTGCACAAGGCTCCTCTCCTCTCTTCCACAGTCTCGCCTAACACCACAGATTAAGACCCGGCCTAGTGAAAGCAGGAAACGGGAAGTATAAACATTCAGAAAGGTTCTAAGCCGAAATGAGATTCCCGTCATTTGGGAGGACTACTGCTTGCAATCACCTGATGGAAATAGAGAGAGAGACGAGGAGAAGTACAAAAACAAAACGGCACTCCATGTGCAATTATTACAAGCAATAAACAGCTAGAAGTCTGTTATTTTCCCCAAATCAAATGTAAAACTCCATTAAGGGTACAATATACCAGAGGGCAATAGACCACAGTATGTTTGTAATTGAATCCACTCCAAAGTGCCCTTCTGCGATTAAACATTCCACTCCCAATGACCGAGTGTCTGGCTGAGGGTCATCAAAGGCTTCGCAACGCCATTTGAAGAAAAAATAAAACACAAGCCTTAATGGTCATTGCCAGGTGACGTAACTGCAAACAGCCCCTTTACAAATCTGATGACATCATTCCCGGAGGATGAGCTAGTGGCACGAACGTAAGATGTAAAAAGAAACTGATTTAGGTGGGCGGGTGCTTACATGGTAGTGCGGCAAAAACTTGCCAACAGAGAGGCCCAAAGTAGAACAAAAACGGTGTATATATCCCCCTATCATTCCGGATGCGGCGGATGACTGCATTATAGCTTGCTCTCGGAGACGAGGGACACCGTTCCAACACTAATCCCCCTTTGATGAGTTGAGCTTCACCGGGAGGGAGCTGACATTTCGTACTAAGGCTTGTTCCCTCTCCTCCCGCCACGCAGGGCCAGGGCCAGGTGACGGACGGAGCCGGCCGGGCTCACTTTCAATCTGACCTTTGGCGAGACGAGAGGCCTGGTTTTAGATAACAAGTGGATTTGACGGCGGCTCACACGAGGAAACTGTCATCTTTGTGACCGGAGGAGACCCACACACACACACACACACACACACACCGCAAAACAGTAGGGCCAGTGTTTGCTGTGCCACTGTTCACAGTCTGCTCGGCCTAATAAGACCTGGAAATTGATTGGCCTTTAGAATATTTCCACAAAAGAGAGACCGGAGATCACGCAAACGCTCTCACTATGAACGTTGGTCCATGGTCAAGCAGGTTTTTATTCATTTAAGTGGGGTTTTCAGAACCATACAAATGGTTCCATCAGGGGAATTTGTTTTTCCTGCTTATCTTTTTCCTACTAAGGTCAACAACACCCATGGGTCAGGGTTTCCGTAGTGCTGCATTTTCCTGTCAGGTCAGATTTCTTTTACTTTTGGAAACTTTTACAATCTGTATTCAGCGTAGAAAGGGAGAGTAGGGAGTATACCAAGGCAATCTTGTGCCCTTAACAGTTAGAAATGCAGGCTGCAGGTAGCGTCACTGCGAAACAATCCCAGATCCTCGCCCTCTATGACCATGCTGTGATGAGATTATTGTGTTTGTGTTTATGGTTTGGCCAATATGGTTCGTATTTAGCCGAACAATGACATAAACATCTCCACTTTGTCCCGTCTCTCCACTCCAGAGAGTGTTGAGGTTGGTCCAAATTACATTTTTCAAACTTAAACCATGACGCCTCTTGGATAGAAATGAACACAAATTCATTGAAGTCCTTGCTAGCTTTTTCGGATTGGATCAAATTGAACTTTTATCATATCAAGGCCTTTCGATCCCTTGATATAAATGTTTTTTGGTGCGTATTTTTGGCCCGGCACTTACCCTAAGATAATGTTTGATTTAAGAAGAATCCTTTAAATTGTTAAATGTTGGATTTCACATTGTTTGGCAATCCTAACTAGATTGATGAGTAGCCGTAGCTGCCTCTCTGAGATCACGGCAGATGTCTTTCCTCCTCGTTACTGCGTCAATGGAAAATGAATGCTCCCCAGTACAGAACAAAATGTCAAAGGTTCTGGTGTTGGTTTGCACCGCCAGGATTAACTGATGGAGTGCCTCTGATAAATTATATCCTGATAAACCTGCATATTTATTTCAGCAGGCACATTATTGCGTTGTGGTAATAATCCAACTGAATTGTGTTGGTTGTTATCTGAGGTTGGATGTATCTACCCTCATCACATGATTGGTCACCTTCAGTTTAGCTCTAGATCTGACCAACAGAAGCGATAAATATGAAATAAATACGTGAAAGAATTATGAAATAATAATATAATCTAAGAAACACATTTTCTCATCCAAGCTAGTCTGACAATATCTTGAAAAGATGCCATTGGTCTTAACAAAAAAACGACCATGAATCGACTGGACTGTAGCGACTGGGTGGCTGATTCCCACTGCGCTAAGTACACTTTACGACTCCGCTACCTGTACTCACGCCTGCTGTGTGTCCTTCAAAGAATGAAAACACTTTTCTTTTTCCTTCACTTTCACCGCACAGGATCAATACAGCCTTCTATTATAGCTCGCAAAACCTGTTGCTTTTATGAACAAAAAGCTCTCCCGAAACTGTGGCTTTCCCCTCCTCTTCCCCGGTAACTTTGCCGGTGCGACGAGGCACAGGTCTGATATAAGATGCAATAAAAACTTCACAGCTGGCCCTCTGGACAGATATAGATTTTCCCCTGCAGAGACGGATCAAGAGTAACATTTATGATCGCACAGGGCACCAGAAATTACAAGATAGCCCAGTAATTCCCCAAACCCTGCATCGACTGGCAGCACACTGAGAACTCGTAAACAGCTCAGCTCGTCCGCTGTGGAACGCAGCTGTCCACAGAGTCGTCGCGTCCTGAAGAGGAAACTTCAACAAGGGGTGAGGAGACGATGAGAAAATGGAACGGAAAGAAGAGAGGAAAGAAGAGGAGGAGGAGGGGAGGGTGAGGAGATGGGAGCAGGGGAGAGAGGAGAGCAGGGCAGGAGGAGGAAGCAGAGCCACAAAGTTAAGATGTGTGTATGTAAATCCAGAAATGATAGGCCGCACAGCTTAGCAACTCCCTTTAGGACGTTTGACTGTGAAAGAGATCATTCATCGAGGCCATCGATCTCACACACATACTCATACTAATACTCCAACAGCTGTGAATAAGATGATCTAGTTTAATCACAATTCAAAATGATTGAATGATTTCAGTGAGTGGGAAAATGAGTAGTTTGTAGGAGCATGCTGTATATATTTTATATTTAAGTGGCACGTAAGCACTCTTAGACCAGAGAGCAACTTAACTAAAAGCATAGCATCCAAACGAACAAGAAAAAAGTATAAAAAGTATATTGGAAATGTACAGCGGAATAACGAGAATTGGTGCCGTAATTGTATCGCGGCGCAAGGGTGTTTTGTGTTGCTTCTGGGGTGTTTTGGATGGTTGCTAGGGTGTTTTTGTTGGTTTGCTATGGTGTTCTTGGTGGTTAATGTGGCATGCTGGGTGGTTGCTATGGTGTTCTTTTTGTTTGCTCGGGTGTTCTGGTGGTTGCCATGTTGTTCTTGGTGGTTTCCACGGTGTTGCAATGATGTTATATGTGGTTTTCTATGTTGTTTTGAGTGGTAGCAAGGTTCATTTTGAGCGGTTGCCAGGGTGTTGTGTGTGGTTGCTATGGGGTTCTGGGCGGTTCTAGGTGGTTCCAGGGTTGTTTTTGGTTGCTACAGTGTTCTAGGCGGTTGCCAGGGCGATCTGGGTGTTTGCTCTGTTGTTCTAGGTAGTTAAATGGTGTTCTAGGTGGTTTATATGATGTTCTAGGTGGTTTATGTGGTGATCTAGGTGGTTTATGTGGTGTTCTAGGTGTTTTATAAGGTGTTCTACGTTGTTTATGTGGGGTTCTAGCTGGTTTATATGGTGTTCTAGGTGGTTTATATGGTTTTCTACGTGGTTTATATGTTGTTCTAGGTGGGTTATATGGTGTTCTAGTTGGATTCTGTGGTGTTCTAGGTGGTTTACATGGGGTTCTAGGTGGTTTACATGGGGTTCTAGGTGGTTTACATGGGGTTCTAGGTGGTTTACATGGGGTTCTAGGTGGTTGAAGTGGAGTTTTAGGTGGTTTGTATGGTGTTCTAGGTGGTTTATATGCATATTAAGTATGATAATAGGAGTGTCATAGGTGTGTGATAGCGATACTAGGTGTGCGACAGCACACTTTACTACCTAATCTTCTCAAATTAACAATTATTAAGCCTACCAGTATATCACTTATCCTATCCTCCTGACTAATAATTAATAATATCCTTTTGTGCAGTTTAAAATAGTCCATTTGTATAAAAAGTAAAAAGTATGGCCATGGTATCAATAACGTATAAAGAACTGGGTCTGTGATTTGTCAATATCACTCAGCTCTAGAAGTATGGTTGACTGTAGGTAAGTCCCGCTGGCTGCAAACCAGCTCCCTGTACCAACCCCAGGGGGAAACACTACTGCATCGAGCCTGCAGCACTGAACACAGCGGCTAGGGAACCACAAAGGCAAGGGAGGTATGGGTTGGGGAGAGGGAGATGGGAGATGGGAGAGCAAGGGGAGGGGCGGGAGGGTTGAAATGGAGATGATACTCCCAATGGGGGTGGAAGGCAGGGACTCAAGAGAGAGACTACAAGGCATCCATCTTGGATGGTATGAAAGTAGTATAAAGGGGGGGAAGGCGAGTCCCTAATCCTCAAGATAGCAGCGAGTCATTTGAAGAAGTGGAGCGATCACAATGGGCCGAGAGAAGAAACGCACAAAACTGTGTCTCATTAGTTTAACCGTAAAACGGGGACTTAAACTGCGTGAATAATGAAAGAACCTGTCAACCTGTATGCTGTGAGAGATTTTGAGTGTTGCTGAATGCTGGAACAATGCAATGATATGTACCGTAGCAATAATATGTAACTTGACCTGAATTAATCAACTAGAACACCAACTCTGACAATGAACACACTTTGTTTTATTTCCCCAAACACGCACTGCCAGGACGTTAAACCACTTTGTGTGTTCTCTCCGTCTGCCTAAGTGTGGCACTGCCTCCCTCTGGTGCTGGGAGGAAACGCACGCACATACGCACACACACGCACACATATACAAATGGAAAAAACATGGAACGATTTTCTGCTTCCACACTCATGCACACATGCAACCATGACACACACAGACGCACGGGTCCATATAAAGAGCACCGTACAAACACACAAACAATATCTCAAAAACTGTCCATTTAGCTTTTGGCAAAGAAAGCTTAGATAAGCATACTTTATGCAGCATTGTGAATGTATACGTCATATGAACGCACCACATCCAACAACATGCCGGTATGGTTGGCTTTTTCCTGCAAAGTAAGCCACTCTGCCATTGTCTGCCTGATCCGAGACGTTGGATGACAATATGGTACATGTGCCAATTGTGTTTAATTATAATAGGTGGAGAACACCTATTATAACACTTTACTCTGCTTTTCCCTTCTCCAGATGTTCTTCATGGATGTCGGTGACATAAAAAAAGCTGTTGTATTGTGTCCTTTCGGGTTTTGAAGGGCACAGTGTGGGAAGCTGTGCATGTTGTGGGAAACTATTGAATGGTGGGACTCAACTTCGAGACAGTGATGGAAAGAATAACCATTTTTTATGAATTGGCAAACGTGGTTTTCCTTTCCCAGAATTCACTTTTTTCCATAAGCGTTAATGAGCTATCGACGTCACAGAATCCCTCATGCTCGAGTCGCCGTGGAGGAATCAATGCAGTTGAGACAACGCATTATCGGGTGAAAACACGATTTAGACACCAATAGATTGGTTTGGTGACTTGAATACAATGAGGTTTAAAATTAAGGCTTTTTCCTCTGCAGCCGAGACAATGGCTGCTGCCCTGTTTTCGGTCTGTTTGTGCTCGATAACACAGGTCCAAGCATCCGGATAAACCCCCCATCCCCACGCGCCACACTCTCCAGCCGCCCTGTCACATTCGGCATCGCTCACCCCCTCCGTCCCTCACCCCCTAGCTCTCTCTCTCCCTCTCCACACTCTGGAGACTGTCGGGCACTATGATGTTACACGATGGTTCCGTTAACTGTGTGAGGAGAGGCGGTTGTCACGGTTACCTGATAGCGCACAGTGCTGGACCATCTGCCACGCAAAGACACAGCTCCCTGCTTACTGCTGTAATTACAGCAAACTGCATGCAGTCAGCAAGCACTGGGACGCAGGAGGGGTGTGTGTGTGTGTGTGTGTGTGTGTGTGTGTGTGTGTGTGTGTGTGTGTGTGTGTGTGTGTGTGTGTGTGTGTGTGTATGTGTGTGTGTGTGTGTGCGCGCGCGTTCGCTCTTTGCATGGCTGTGCATGTGCATTTGTGTGCATGCAGATGGGTACCAACGCTTGGCTTTACCTGAACATACAGTGGGGGGTTTCTGCTGAACAGTGGTAAAATATCACAGCTTTAATCAACAAGGTCACATTCATGTTTAACAACCATAACACTATCTGTCCTTGGTGTTCAGAGCATCTACGATGGTCCTGTATGAAGGTTTGCTGTGCACATGGACGTGAAGGAAATATATAATGCCGTTCCTAAATTACAAAATACAATGGGTTTATTTGGCACCAACAAAAGTGAATCATAAATAATAATCAAAAACTAAGTTGTAGTCTCGTTTTTTGAATAATATGCCCTCTGATGCAGCAGTTAGCCGGCCAATGAGGGACAAGCACAGGAAACCCCTCCTGAAGAGGATTGGCTGATTGGCTGACGTGTCTTCCGGGGGACCAATGAGAGCGGTAGAAAGGGAGCGTGTCTTTGGCCGAGGGCCCCGGCTCCTTGTCTGCCTCCCCCAGGCGTCACAGCACACATTGAGAGGACCAGACACCTTGGAACGAGATCTAGACTCTGTCCCCATGGGGACGGTAACCAGGGGCAACAGCCTCAGGTCAGAGATGGGCGCCGACGCCCTGCGCACCGCGACTTTCTTGGAGAGTTTGGCAAAAATAAACAACTGAAGCATTTTTTTCCCCCCAAATAAAGAGCCAGGAAAGCAATTACGAAACAAATGGTTTAAATTGCCCACTGATCCAATTAAAAGCAAGGCCCCGCAGACACTGGCCTGCTCATATAATGAGGTGAAATTAACAGCGTTAAGACTTGGCGTTGCCTCTGCTGTCGACTGCCCTATAACACAGACAAACTTCCCTCCGTTGTTTCTCTGTATTTATTTATTTATCCTGTGGGCATGTCCTACTCTGGATGCCCGTGTAAAATAAATATGTGTATTTGGACTTATTATTGCTTTCTAATTTGCCGTAATGAAAGCAGTAGCCGACGCTGGCGGAAGAGCCATTTTAATTTGAGTGTAGGACGCAGTACTGCATATTAATGACTTCATTTGCATAAATCATGTCACTCCACTCGGGATTCCAATTAAACCCTTGATTAATTGCTCGGCTGACCCGTTAAATAGAATCCTTTAAGTGGTTCAACAGGCCAGCATAGCCTGTTGACGCACAAACACACACACATACACACTTGTGTGCACAATCACACACACACACACCCAGCCACATGCTGTCCACTACCCGCCCCTCAGCACATGATGACCACACAGACAGAATTAAAAAAAACTACACAAAACCAGGCAGAGCAACACAAATATTTGGAATTCGTACATTCAACTGGACAAATCTATGAATTCACTTTAACCTTCATAATTTATTTCATTCATAATTTTAAATAGGACAGAGCCAGTCAATGATCATCAGTAGAAAATAAATAAGCTGAAATACTAATTTATATCTGTAGACCCTAGGCAGTTAACAAAAACAGAGAGATTACATGCGCCGCTATAAAAAGCACCAAATATTTGTATTTTTGTGTTTAAACAAATACAAAGTCTAAACACCTTATCCGATGACACTGAAAATACTAGAATTATGACCGAACTAACAATGTGTAAATGTGTGAATGAATCTTTGAAGAGGCCATGTGGAAAAACCTAGTTATGGAAATGGTTTGGTTCAATTTCACAGTTAACTGTGAGGGCTGCATTGAGGGCGAGCGCAACCCAAAATGAGAAATTTCCCACATAAGCATTCAGAAATAATTTGGCTGCGTAACGAGGGGCAGTTTCACTGCTGTGAAACGGTCTAATGCTCCACATTCACTCTGGCTCGGGCCTTGTGGCTGTTCTTTCTAATACTTTTGACAGGAATGATAATTTGGAGTCAGGTCGGAAATTATGAAATATCACGGGGATGACCAGATTAGGGTTTCTTGAAAAGAGGTTAGACAATGGGCGTGTACGAAGCAGTCTGGGAAAGAGGGTGTTTAGAGGAAATAAGTAAGGCTAATTCAAAAGGAGGAGTAGGGGAGGAGAAAATGATGTAAAAGGGGTGCACATGGTATATAATTTCATATGAGAGTCTATCTCTCTCAGACTGGGGGGAGGGAATAGAAGTAGGCTCAAAGCAGTTAGAAAATATTTAGCGTGAAGGCATTTCTTTAGAGAAATCAAGTGAGGGAAAAAATAGGTTCTTGCATCTTTCATTCTGGTAGCTTTCTATCTGCAAAGAAGGATGGCGTATTGGTAGTTTTCAAGCATTCACAATCTGCATTCTTCCCCACCATCTTGAAGGCCAGGGTAAATCCCTGAGCCTCAGCACAGCCGCTTGCTAGCTTTGTTCATTATCATATGGAGCAAAACCTCAACAAATGGCTGCACATTTCAAAGCCTACTATTTATAATAACATTAATTAGCTATTTTACGCACAGCTCAATGTTCATTGTTTCACCACCTGCCAGTTTGGAAAAATCAACCGGCCCAGACAGATTTTTGTAACCTGCCAAATGATGAAATTAGTTGGTGGCACAAGTCAATGTTGGACCCTGCTTGTCAGTCACCGTTTAACCAGGAGAGCCTCTAAGAACAGATGGGTGAAGATATCTCATTGGTGAAGGACAGATCAGCTACTTTAGGTTAATTTGGGGTTAGATTAAGGTTAGGGTGGTTAAGGCTAGATCATGGTCTATAATATTAAGAAACATGAATAAGGAATGATATCTCATAGGTAAACAATAGATTAGCGAGATAAAGTAAGATCAGGTTACATTAGGTTAGTTTAAGATTAAGGTTAGGGGTAAAATGATGGTGGAGGATAGGAGGATAGACCAGATAAATGAGGTTAGTTAAGGTTAGTTAAATTAACGTTAAAAAGAGTGCCTTTCTCAGCTAATCTTTTTAGAAACTATGTTTTTGTATACCAAAGAGCACCTTCGCATTAACTGATTAACTTAACAGAACGACCCTGCCCGTAGCCCTTACTAGGTTAGTTAAGGGATTGTTTATTGTCAGGGTTAAGGTTAGATGATGATATATAGAAATTAGATGCATGAATATTAAGTTATTTCTCCTAGCTCAAGGATAAATTACATAGATTAGGTAAAGTTAGAGTTAGGTTAGGTTTTCGGTAAAATTATTTAGCGATTAGATGCATGAATATTGCTTGATTTCTCATTTGGGGCTGGAAAAAGAAAGTATGAAGTGTAGTGAAAGCCTATTTAAATATGTGTAGGTTCCCCCTGCAAGCCGTGTCTTGAATCCAACCACGTGATTACTCGAGGGGTCTGCATGGAGCATCTGCTGATGAATCAAATTGATTGGAATTGGAATACAAGGAAGTGTGTGTGTGTTAGTTTGCTCGGTTCTCACGCCAGACATTTAAATAGCCTAGTTACATCTCGCCTGATTGTATCTGTTTGGTGGAGGTTTGTGTTGTTTCTTCCCAGATTAGCCCTAAAGACCAAACTGAGAGTTACAGCACTCGTATACTAATTGCTTCCTACCTTTTGGGGGAATCTTAATTTAATTCACTCTTTTCAATGTACATTCGCTCCGTGTCGGATAGCCTGTGGTGTTTAAGATGGTTAGGACCTAGTTAAGGCAGGGGGAGCTCTACAAAATGCTGCTGCTCCAGACAGGGTTGCCTTTCCTCCTGCAAGGCACTCCTTTTCCACCGTTGAATAATTCCTGTTTCGAAACCCTGAAAGTTTAATGTTGGCAGTTGTAGGCGAGTTCTTTCTCTGAGATTGAATGATTTCTCTCGGCTAGAGGAGCTGTCTCACTATCTTTGTAGGCGATAAATGAAACATTGTGGTTGGGACAGTCCAGGAGAGGAGCTGACACTGAGATAGGATCCAATGCACACTGGAAGAAAACTGTCAAATTCAATTTTGTTGCTAAGCAGGACTTTTATTTGACGCACACACTCTGTGTGTTGTTATATATTATTGCAATCTACGAGTTTCAATAACATTCGGTTTACTAAAACCATTCAAAATTGTTTATTTTCAAGGATTGGAATGATATAGATTGCATTATGTTCACTCTGTGCCTTATATTCAACGGTGTTCCGTCAGCCAGGGGATGAAACAGCCCTAATCAGATGGAACAGGGGGCTTTCCATACAGCTCGGCTTCTTATCGGTTACGTAACATTTTGTGCTAAATTCCCTGTTGTTCAACTATAGCACCACATAAATCATTTGTCAACGTTGACAGGGTTTCATGGGCCGTGTTTCAAGCGGAGGTGCTAATAATTGGGGCTGTAACGTGGCCCTGTGTGAGCCGTGTCTTTGCCGCGTCACTCATGGCTAATGGTCGGAGACACATTAGGGGTTGCGGGATGGATTCTGGACTGCGACAGACACATGGAGGAATATTATTGGTCTACGGTTAGGCTTCCATTACATGCACTGTGCTCTAGTGGCGAAGGGGCAAGGTTTTCTCCCCCCCCCCCCCCCCTACACACACACACACACACACACACAGTCCATTGCTCCCCGTTTAACCAGTGTTGGAAGAAATCAGTTTGGCCTTGCCAAGGAATGCCCTGCTATTTACCACTGTTTTACAGACCAGTGGTACTGGAATGTGACCGGCCAGAGGTCACACACACACACACACACACAGACACACACACACGCACACACACACACACACACACACACACTGGTGCTTCTATCTGCTCTCAGTGCACATGCAAAGCCTCATTAGGCCTGCTGGAGTGACGAGAAAGGTCAGAGACACGTTGGTAAGCAGGTCCGAGAGCAGACCCGACTGGAATATAAGAGGGTGGGGAGGGATGGTTGGTTGGGTGGTCTGTGAATATATGTGTGTGTGTGTGTTTGTAAAACTGTGTGTGTGTGTGTGCGCGCGCGCGCGTGTGTGCGTGCACGCGTGGGTGCATGTGCGTACTTCTGCACGTGTGTAAACGGGCAGCTGTTGAAGCTGTTATTTTCAGGCCAATTGCCAGTACATCATGTGCTGGACTGAGAAAACCGAGTGTTTGGGATGCGTATTGAGACTGTATTCAGGTACACAAACATCCTCAACAGCAGGAGCTCAGCAGTTAAAATTGTCTTTTCAACCCCCATCTCCTGGCCAAAAGATTGGGTTAGACTGTCACAAAGATCAAGATGTATTGTGTGCTTTGCAATAGTAATAATAAAGTGCAAAAAATAAAAAAAGCTAAGTTTAGCTAGAGTTTGTTGCGTTAGTTTGATTTCAAACCAAAACTTATGAAAACATTGGTAATGGCATTGCATTTAATTAGAGTCCCCTAGACATTTATTTTGTGATTATACTTTGATGTGATACTTCTTAGCTAAACCCCTCCATAAAAGGAAAACTATGATGAATGTAACTTCAAAAGAGAAAAAGCGCCTCGTTAAGTCAGACACATTCACACTGTGAGGAAAGGTAATCCTCTTAGTTTAACGTCGTATCTGACTTTAGTTGCTCCTTTCAATTTCGACATCAGAGGAAGAAACTTCCGTCCCGCCATAGCAGTATATTGTTCAAGGTTAAATGTTTGGATGACATTTAAAACCCAATTCAACCAATTGTTAATACAATGAAGATTCCCTCCTCATTATATTAATATAATGAGGCTGGGAGTACAATGAATAATATCTGAAACTCAAACGCAATGCTTTACTAAATGACCTTTGTGTAAGCTTTGTGACTCTTATTCATGCAAAACAATCTTTGCATTAGGGACTAGGTTTGACGAATAACAAAAGTACATACTGTACGTGCTCGACGACTAAAGCACAAGGCAACTGAGGACACGGAAAGGTCACACCCCCCGAGGTCGTTGGGGTCACGGCTCTCCACTCTAATCTGCTCCATCTAGACTGCAGGATTAGGCCAGGAGAATGACACAGATCCAGCCAGACGCCCTGCTGGGTGTCAGCCTCTGGGTGTCACCCTCTGGCACACCTTTCACATCAACTGGAAGGGCGGAGATGTGTGCGCGTGTGTATGTGTGTGTGTTGGAGAGTCTTTGTGTGTGTGTGTGTGTGTGTGTTTGAGAGTGTGCGATGACAATGTGTGTGTTTGAGTGTGTGTGTGTTTGAGTGCGTGTGCGTGTGCGTGTGCGTGTGTGTGCGCGCATGTGCGTGCGTGCGTTTAGAAATGGAGATCAACACCATAAGGAGCGCACTGGAGTACGTTAGGTATAAAAAGTATTAATTGGCATCATGTGTCCCTTTAATAATACCCTTCAATTGTTGTGCTATGCAGTGGATGGTTCCAATAAGCATGAAATCAACTTTACTCAAATATTCTCAAACAGAATTAATGACATATCGTTCGGATTAGATTCTTAAAACACAAATATCCAACCGCAGACAGCATCGTTGAAACGTGCCATGGATGCAATTAATTCCATCTGCAGCTTTCTATGTCTCCTAATCTAATTACTTATTTTCCACATCAAATTGAATAGTTTAATTCCTTCAATGCTAGACTCAACCAATACAGGCTTCGAGCTTTGATATACATGACATTGTGTATTTGTTTCAACAGAAAATCCCTTTAAGAAAGGAGAAGACTAATCCCTTCAAAACGTCTCAAAAAGCCAGACTGCAAAGATGACAGGTGACTGACAACATTATTCAAAAATTAATTGGCTCATCATCAATAATTAACACATACCTAACCCCTGCATACGGATGCGCACAGACAAAAGCAATGCAACGCACGCACACACATACACACACAAAGCCACTTACACACACACACAAACCCACACACACATCGAAAGACACATCTATGCACAAGATGAAGCCCAAAACAGGGCCTGTGGAGTGCACATGAAGCAGTAGGTGAATATCAAATCTTACATATATTGGATTTCATTCATTAGCATTAGGGAGCGAATGCAGGAATCATGGAGAAAGTGGCTATCGATCAACAAACCCTGCAAAACTTCAGTGAGTGCAAGCTACTGCCCACTCTCTGCCTCTTTTCTCACAATTCCAATGCATCTGCTATTCGTCTGGAAACCAGTGTTTGTTCATTTCCGAATGAGGTATTCACCATGCGCCGATGCCTATTATGCGGCACGAACAACAACAACAAAGAGCATTATCTTGTGTTCGCTCAGGTTGTGTGTCAGAGTTTTTATTAGAAAGCTTCATGTCTCAGCAATGACGGCCTGCACCAGAACTATTCCTTGTTAAGGCAGGAAAAGGCACCTCTGGAGGTCTCGATTCACTTTGCACTTCAATAAAAGGACTGTTTTCTATTTTTATTATTGTCCACCGGTCCTTTGATACTCCCGTCATTGCATTTTCTTCTCTGTGTGAGTTTAGCCATTTGGTTTTCCAACGCCACTGCATTGTACAACATCTTCCCTATTCTCTTCCTCATCTAGAATCCAGAGCCACACAGATTGGTTTATTTATGATGAGTGGCTTTCTTCTCAGTGATTGCACTGGAAATAGTTCATTTTTGGTTTCCCGTCGGGATTCCTCCTTGGGGGACTTGTCTTGTGCCAAAAATAAGAAAGGGCTGAGGAAGGTTGGAATCGCACCAAAGCAATATTTGGGATTGTAGAGAAGAAGATTAGGAAGTAAAAGACATTTGAAGGACATTAGGAGACTTATGCCCCCAAGCCCCCTGACATACAAACACTGATTGTGAGCCTGTATTCAAGTTAGACAGACAGAGAGACAGAGAGAGAGAGAGAGAGAGAGAGAGAGAGAGAGAGACAGAGACAGAGAGGGATAGGGAGAGAGAGAGAACAACAGGGAGAGCAAGAGGTTAGCAGCAGGCTAAACATCCCTTGTGCAGAACATTAGCCACATTGACCTGAAGGCCTGCTTTCTTTCCAACCATAATACACTGTAACCCTGAGTGATGGCTGACACTGATTCACCGTGAAGGCAACCACCTGAAGTAAACCCCGGGCAGTAATGTGTACTGGGCCCTGCTGGGTATTTCTAGTCGTTTAGTACTGGATCACCGTGATCCTCCGGCCGCGGAGGTTTGATTGGGATGTGACTTTAGGTTTCGGGGTCATGGTGGAGGATTACCAGTCGGTGACATAACAGGATGTACTTTGCTGTGTCACCGTGGAACGTGTGTCGTACTCTAAGGCCACAGGTGTGTGTGTGTGTGTGTGTGTGTGTGTGTGTGTGTGTGTGTGTGTGTGTGTGTGTGTGTGTGTGGTGAGAAAAAAAGAGAGATTGAAAGATCGAAAGAAAATGAGAGAGAGAAAGAGGAACAGAGAGACAGAGAGAGAAAAATAGACAAAGAGAGAATAGCTGAAGCCTCTGGCTCTGCAGCTGCCTATCGAGAGAGCTTATTATTTTTTGGAGAGAGGAAGAGGGCATTTTGCAAATTAGATTTGCTTACCCTCGGCCAGTCACCTAGCCTCCTGCATCTCACACGAAGCACGCAATCCCAATCCATGTCCTTCTCCAATGTCCGAGTGCTCATCCGCTCCAGAGGCTGAACGTGCATGTCTCTTAGCGCATGTCATTGATTAACATTTTGGAGGTTAGTCTCTCCCCACATGAAACTATTCCCCTCAGCTGTGGAGCATTCAAGTAAACGGTTTGATATTTGCAGTGCCAGGAAAGCTGCTGATCACAGGAGTGCATGCATGAGACCCATTACGAGGCGGAAGGTGGGACCCGTAGCCTACCTTGGGTGTCCCGTCTGGGTCTGCCTCTTGTGAGCGGGTTTGGGGTTTAACTACGACCGGGAAATGTGTATTTTTGTAAGTCGTCACTCACTGGATAAAAGCCTCTGCTCAATGATGTAATGTGATATAAAGTAATGCAATATAACGTGATGCATTGTACCTGACATCCAAGCAGCAGAAAATAGAAATATAGTGCAGGTGTTGAGAGTACAAAGTAATCCCCGTCTTCTATTTATGAATGCATTTTAACAGTTGCACATGTGTTTTACATCATATCAGCATCTACGGTGACCTTGGAGTCCATTCAAGTACAGAGAGGCTCACTGCCACACTATACGGTCCAAAAGGAATCTAGAGCAAGAGATTAGAAACAACAGAGACATTGATCCAACAACCCCCCCCCCCGCCCCGCACCTAAAAATAGCTTACTTCATATCTAAAGAGAAGGAACAGTCTCTCTCTCTCTCTCTCTCTCTCTCTCTCTCTCTCTCTCTCTCTCTCTCTCTCTCTCTCTCTCTCTCTCTCTCTCTCTCTCTCTCTCTCTCTCTCTCTCTCTCTCTCTCTCTCTCTCTCTCTCTCTCTCTCTCTCTCTCTCTCTCTCTCTCTCTCTCTCTCTCTCTCTCTCTCTCTCTCTCTCTCTCTCTCTCTCTCTTCCCCCACCCCCTCGGACGTTGAGGTCTCCTAAGTACAGTGATTACCACCATTATCAGTCTTACTCAAATCCCCTGACCGAGGGCTATGGCTAAGCCATGGGGGGTCAGCAAGGCAGCAGCACAGGGAATGTAATCGTATCAATAAACAAAGAGGGCAAAATTAAGTAAGAAACGCCCTGCGGGTCCTACATGCCGCCATTGCAAAGGAGGACCAAGCAACAGAGTGAAGAACAGAAGGTAAAGCATGGCATGGATCTGCAGGCGATCTGGTTCCTGGACTGCTGCATGATATGCAAATGAAACTTGAGTGTAAAGGCATGAGTGGTGAATGATGAAACGTTTCTAAATGAAAATCCCTCATGAAGTGGATTACTGACATATACACTCTAATTACGCCGTAAGGCTCTCTGCCCTAATATCGTAAAGCGAACAAAGCACCGGAGACCAGTCAACTATGCGTTTCAATAGCAACAATTCATACAACAAGCTGACTAATAATACTTAATAACACAGAAATATCTTAATTACCACGCACTCCCAGCAGTGCACTGATTAAAGCCTTCATAAAAGAACAGCAGTAATGCCTTTTTAAGTGTAATGGTGGTTTAACTAATTAACTCAATCACACATGCTAGAAAACACACAAAAAACACACGCACACACACACACACAAAAACATTAACAATTCACCAATTAGCAATGGGGATGGAACCGTCAATTACCGTTTCATTTTCACAGCATTACAGGGATAAAGTTTGCTGACCCACATACACGCAGCACGCCACCCTTTGATAATGTATTTTTTTATGCCGCTCTATTATCTCTTTGAAGAAACAATGGTGCCGCACAGCCCAGCTCAGCACGACTCCTCCCCTGCCGCGCTTTTTTCTTTCTTAGCTCCAATAAGACCTCCAGTGTCTTACCATCTAGTCCGGTAATCAGCTTCTATCTTTATCAGCGGTGCTAATGAGCGAGCAGCCGTCACAGCCTAACTGCTACGGATAATAGGGGCGGCGGTGCCGTCTAACAAGGTGTGAATAATATAGATGTATGTACGGCTGCGGCGACGTGACCGAGGCGTTACTTCTCGTTATCACAGCAGAGGTGGTGTTCTGCCCTAATGGCACCCCGGTGTGCACGCCAGCCGACTGTTAGCATTTAGCTCGCCGTCTAGAAGCAGAAGCAGAGGCACCACGCCAAGCATTGAAACCATACCATATGGTACGTGCAGGGTTATGGGGTTGGAAATACAAACCAACAGGAATCCTAATTATAATAATTGACTACGTTTTCTTGCTGTTTGGATTCTGGGACTATTATTCGGTCTGCTTTCTAAAAAAAGGGTTGTTTTGTGCAAAAGGTTGATGGAACACTTGATGTCTTGCTGTTTCTTGTGAATACAAATGATTGGGCCAGTTAAGTAAATCATACAAATAACAAGAAATGAAGCATGAAACAGCCAACTTGTACCTTACGTGTCAGAGAAAATGACTTATATAATATATTATAATGTCCTAAAATATGACGGCCAGTAAAAAGTCTCTGTGTAAACTGGCAGTTATGCAATTTTATCGTTACCGCCCTGGAAACTAGTCCGATTGAAGATTGTTTTTACGTTCAGCACCTGAGAAATATGAACGAACAGATGAATAAGTTGCACGCTTCACAGTTTCTGGGCTCTATTTCAGACGTTTTCCATGGAGATGAGTTTGCATAAAGCGGTGTGAAAGCACTCTCTCTCGCACCGTTCTTACTGCATCAACCGGCCTCATCAAGATGTTCAGCGAGATCGGCCGCCAAGTCTTATTTAAACACACGACAATATTGAGGGATGGAGGGCTTGATTGTACTCAATCGAACTGCATATCTGAATGGAAACAGATTGTCTCGATGTAAATATTTGAGCGTACGCGTCGAGAATAAGCACCACGGCATCTGTTGACGAAGAGGGAACAGAGCTGAGGTCAGCCTCTCGCGTCGGCGAACGCCAGCCCAGAGCTGCAGGGTGCCAACATTATGGCTGCTCATCAAAAACGTACACAAATCTTAAGCAGGCCACTAAACATTTAGTACATGAAAATGTGTGTTAGCTAACAAACAACAGGTGTGTTCTTACACAACCTCCAGCTCATAGCAGCTTGTAAACGCCTTCACATTCTGGCTCTGAGCATGATTGCAGGCTAAGTCTGATGTCAATATCTAGGTTCCTTTGTTTGCAAGATATTTCCAATAGCTAAGTGTGCAGACGACACAATATCAGAAGGAATACTGTAATTAATGAGGTTGGGTGGGTCAGGGTAGGGGTATTAGCTCTCAAATGTTCACCCGATTTAGAGGATTACTATAATGCTGGGAAGAAAATGGTAATGTGCAGCAAATCAAAACAAGTCGTACAATAGTTGTATGACCTTTAAATCCAGCGTGATCAGCTAAATCACGAGGTACTACATCCGTCCCAAATGAGACTGTTTAACATTTTTCCTCAGTGTGACATTCAACCTTCTTCCTTTAGGTGGGATGATGAAAAAGGAATGTGCTGCTAGCGGCTGGAGGCACACGACGCTGGGAGCTGCTTGGGAGCGACTGTCCTCCAGTGTTTTTTGACCTTTCTGTTGACTGCTCAGTCATCACAACGTGAGATCTCCGCAGCGGCATGCCAAGTCAGATGCAAGTGACCTAGCGTGCAGGCCACACACACACACACACACACACACACACACACACACACACACACACACACACACACACACACACACACACACACACACACACACACACACACACACACACACACACACACACACACACACACAGCCATGCACGCACAAACTTATATGCACACACATTAACACACACACACACACACACACACAAGCCTGCCAAGGCTCAGAGCCGGGTGCCAACTGCTCAACAACCCAGGAAAACGCAACTACAGTAAACACAAGTGTGGATTACGAGCTGTCAGAAGCAACCAGCTCGCTGGATCGTGTGGACAGTGCAGGATGTGGTTGGAGGGGGGTGTGGACTTTGCAGGGTGTTGGTGTGGGGGTGGTGTGGAAAGTGCAGGGTCTGCAGAGGGGGGGGGGGGGGGGGTGACAAGGCTGCAGAGGGGGGGTGGTGTTGCCAGTTAAAGGCACGGATGGGGGTGGTATTGAATGCAGGGTATGTGGGGGGTGGTGTGGACAGTGCAGGGTGTGTAGGGGGTGGTGTGGACAGTGCAGGGTGTGTAGGGGGTGGTGTGGACAGTGCAGGGTGTGTAGGGGGTGGTGTGGACAGTGCAGAGTGTGTAGGGGGTGGTCTGGACAGTGCAGGGGGTGTAGGGGGTGGTGTGGACAGTGCAGGACGTGTAGGGTGTGTAGGGGGTGGTGTGGACAGTGCAGGGTGTGTAGGGGGTGTAGGGGGTGGTGTGGACAGTGTAGGGGGTGTAGGGGGTTGTGTGGACAGTGCAGGGTGTGTAGGGGGTGGTGTGGACAGTGCAGGGTGCCACTGATGGGGGGGCTTGTGTGCACATTAAAGGGGAGGTGGTTGGGAGAAAAGAGGTGGGCTGGTGGACACGTGGGCGGTGCGGGGCGAACGGCTGTGAGCGATGACACAGGGGGTGGCTGTGGACGGTGGTGGTAGCGGGGGGGGGGGGAATTAGGAGCCGGCAGGTGATCCCATCAAAGCAAAGTGTCACCGGCGCCGTGACTCACCACCGAGCCACACTCTCCCGCGAGTCCTGATCCCCTGTAACCCGCTCTCAGCGGGCAGGCCGGCCCGGTAAGGCGAGCTGACAGCCAGGCTGTTCAGAGGGCAGACCTCGCCCACGTCTGGACGGAGGCTATGTGTACTGAAGGTGGCTCCGGCCCCGGCTGCCATCGCTCTCCATTAGGGAGGGTGGAAAACCGTGAGGGGAGACGCCGGCCCCTGCAGCTGAGAGCCACCTTTTGCCTGTAACGCCGCGCAGAAATATAGGAGGGATAAATATGTTGTGACAGCGGCTAATAAGGTCTGCAGTGGTCCGCTGGCAGTCTGCGAGTGTGTGCGTAAGCAAGGGCATGAGTGTGTGTGTGTGTGTGTGTGTGTGTGTGTGTGTGTGTGTGTGTGTGTGTGTGTGTTCACCTGTTTATGCATGTGCATCTCAATCAAATTGACAATGTGCCTGTTTTGTTTTGCCTATGATTTTCTTAGAGGGAGCAAAGTAAAGTAATGTGGACCAATGACAGAGTAGGCAAATGAAAGAGAGGAGGAGACCAGAAAGAGGCAACTCGAAGAAGTACCGTTGGCATGCTTGATCCTCCCATTGCCTTTTATATGACAAAATGAAGATGTGCACTAAAATAGCAACCGGGAACGGAAATAATCTGTCTACAAATACCAGGGTAATTATTTATCACAGTTTGCCTCAATGACATTTAAACACCTACAATTAGAATTGCTTGACAAAAAAGTTGCCAAAAATGTAGTGCTTGAATATAACGGGTGAGTGTACAACCATTTAGAACACACGCTGAAATTAACAATAATTTTTTAAACTGGCATGAGGTTTAAAGATATGATTTGATTCAAAGATACGGTACACTGCACACAGAAACCATTATATTACTGTAGATATCCATTACAGATCTCGACTGTCCCAAAAAAAATGGAGTGAAGGCTTTCTAAAAGTAATTTGCCCTTTTGCCATGCCGTTAATCTGTTTATCCGTCCTTAATACAGATCATGGCCTAAGGCGTGATCACGATCAGTAAACCATACACTAACCCCATTACCTCCAGCTCTGTGCAGGGCAAGCATGGTCCGTCCCTGTCAGTCCACTGCAACACATTCTGGGACGAGGAGTGAATGAACGCATGGAACAGCACAGGCGCAATGAAATCATTACGGCAAAATCTGACCCTGCCAGAAAAAAGCCATTATGTAAAACAAGGGCTTTATGCTTCCTATTTTAATTAGTTTTTTTACAAATGTGTTAATCTTCTGCTTGTTTGCTCAATCTGCTGCTGGTAAAATATGAACCCAAAAAAAATAACGTGGAATAAAATTGAAGATGGTATGACTGTGAAAGAGACATCTCCCTGGCATTGTCATCCAAATAGCTTTTGACTCATTTTTGCGTCTCAGCGATCTGCAAAGCCACCGGCTACAAATATATTTTCTTTTACGGAAAATAGTCTGGCACCGTGGAAGAGAACATTTCATGCTGTCAAAGGATAGAGATATCTCGGTGGATCTGAGACTGGTAAACTCCCCATTCTGGGTCATTTAACTCCACTGCACGGCTGGATGGAGAATCCTTGTTAGATATCTCTCATTTACACAAAAGAAGACCTTTTGATGCCCTTGCTGTTCCTTCGACATAATGAAAGGAAATCGTTTGGTTATCATTCAGTGCTCAAGGCCATCGTAGGCATTAGTCTAATACTTCTCTTTTACTCTTTAATACCAGCCCTAGCTGTTAGGTATGCTGGAAATAGCAGACACGCTCATCCTCTGAGCAAGACAGTGTAATTTGCAATGATATATGCATATTAGCATCATTTAAGCATTGTGATGTCGGCATGATCCAGCATGCAGTCGGATTGATTATCCTGTGCCTTGGTGGAAGTCTATGGCGGGTGGGGGGGGGGGGATGGGAGGCCTCAGGTGGGAGTATGCAGCTGATTAACCCCTCACCCTCCAGGATGAAGACCCCTGGCCTCAAGCCCCCATCCCACGCCCCCCTGCCCCCCACCATTCATATCCATACGTGGAGGAGGGCCGTGGGATCGACGGCGCCGAGGCTTGTTAGAGCTGAGGCAGCAGCGAGGATGGATGCTACTTCAAAGCCAGAGTGTGGGTGGACAAGGAAGCCAAAGGTAATTATTCTGGCCTGTTAGCTATCAGAGAGGTAATCTCTCTCTCTCTGTGTGTGTGTGTGTGTGTGTGTGTGTGTGTGTGTGTGTGTGTGTGTGTGTGTGTGTGTGTGTGTGTGTGTGTGTGTGTGTGTGTGTGTGTGTGTGTGTGTGTGTGTGTGTGTGTGTGTGTGTGTGTGTGTGTGTGTGTGTGTGTGTGTCCCCTGTCCCTGTTCCATAGGAGTGAGGTATCTGTGTGAAGCTGTGGATGGAGGGGTTTTGGAGCGGCTCTTTGGTTGCCCAGGTCTTCCACTCCAGCCACTCCGGATGGTAAAGTCATGCATGTCATCCCCAAGCGCACACATTTTACAAACGGGGAACATATATTGTGGGAAAATGTGCATTAAACGATGTGACAGTGGCACCCTGCACAACGAAAGAAGAAATAATTAATGTTACCCGTTCACAGCTGTGATAATGGAAAAAAAAGAAGCTAAGCCCAATGATCCATAAATATTCTGACTAGCAACCCAGATTTGGAGTGGATTACTTTTATTAGCATACAAGCGTTTACCATTTTCATGGTATTAGAATGGACAGTAATTAATGAAAAATACATCTAGAAAATTCCCGGAAATCATTTTGATGTGAAACAACGGAATAGAGTTAAAAAGAAATTGTACAATCTTTGAAATGTTACCTTCACTTGTACCAGGCTTATCGGCTTCATACAATAACAGGATGTTCTTGCCGCACTAATTGCCGAACACCGTTTCAGAGTGGAGGTTGAATCCCCAAATGCGACAAAAAAGCCCTTCATTGTAATCTCTAATAAAACTTCTCAAACGGGAAAGAAACTTCTTCTTCCGCAAGTATAGGCAATAATAGTCAGCCGACAATAATAGTCGTCCGTTTAATTTTTAACATCAGTTTTATTCTGGCGTCTGCATTTGTGTTTTATTTACATTTGCATTTTTATCAACTGTGTAATGGCTTTTGTGTTTATGTTTTCCAACAATGTGCTTTTGTTTGTTTTTTTGATCTGAAAAGCGTTGTGGATATGCAGTTCCATCGAAGCCTTTCACCCACCATAAGAAGACTCCTCCTGACGGAAGACAAATTTCCCGACAAGGTGGAGGCCATCTGCTTTTTATAATTATTACAGCCAACATGATGGAGAACCCAGGGCAAGCATTTGCAGAAGTCATTAGGCCCAGTCTCTCCTAAAAACATCTGGACAGAGATGTTGCATAAGGTCAGCAAAGTTACACGCTCAGCAACTTCACTTCACACACACACACTACTACATCACCGTGCAAACACGCAGATCTCACTCAGATTCAGTTTAAGTCTGCCAAACAATTTCCAAATCCATCTGAAAAACTCAAGTCACTTCCAAAAGGCTAATTGAAAAGAATGCAAGGCATTTTCATTTATAGACGTAAAAGCTAGCCCCTATTTTGCTGCAATCTAGGTTTCCGTCTGTATAAATCAAATACAACACAGACATGATCCCTGGTGTAAGGATTAAGCTCAGATGCTATGCTTAATAGCTTATGGATTAACTCTTAATAGGCCAAGGAATACAACACCACCATTCTCGAAACATGGAGTCGTGGAGATGCGTGCAAGAAGCTATGCAGTCCTAAAGCCATTAGCTAACTCGTGCCCTCACGTAAGCACAAACCAAACACATCCTTAAAATAGAGGACAGTGATTAAACAAAGTGCTCAGATCAGCATTATTACTCCTAGGTGAGCAAGACTGAGACTTCTTGCATACCTCTATCTTCTTCGGGCTTCCGCTGCCATTAATGAGTTCGAGGTCAACGGTCCGCCATGACACCAATTAGAGAAATATTTCTCAAATCAGCATTTACAGGCCAGTGGGTGTCACCGATCTGCTAGATTTCTGCATAGTCAATCATGGCTCAATAATGAGCTCGGCCTATTGCGGCGTGGGCGCAGGGTGGATCTGAATCTGAATCCCTGAGGGTGATGGGGCTGGAGTGCAGGTACTTCAATTAGTGGTGGAGAGCTATTGATGGAAAACACCGGTCAGGGTGAGGGCCAGGGGCCAAGGGGAGCCTAACATATAAAACTCAAGGTCGAATCGTAAAGGGACGTTCCACCAGCACAGCACCATTTTTTAATAACTCAGTGTTACTCAGTGTTATTCACTAGGATAGTGTTATCCTAGTGTATGAACCTTTCAAATTGTCTCCAAAAAAAAAAAGGTCAGAATAAACTACAGATGTTACTTTTATAATATTGTCAATTCACTACAACGTCCATGGTGCATTGCCCAGGAAGTGAGCCGCAAGCGGGACATTACAGGGACTTGTTTGCATCCTAGCGAAAGAGTATTCCAAGAGGCAGATATAAGCTTGAGTACTTTTGTTTACTTGTTGAGTTTCGTATTTATATTTCTCAACCTGTGGACTATGTGGATAACATCACGATGTGTTGTGGTCCCATGCTCGGTTTAAGTTGCTAGAGCGGCTGTCAGCACATTTCAAATGTAACTATTCAAATGTAACATATTACATTAAAGTATATTCACGTCTGTTACCGATTTCAATTCCAATAAAGTTGGGGATCAATACACACATGTATTTGCATTGCTAGTTGCCTGCCTTATCCCTGTACTTATCAAGAAAGTCTCCTGAAAAAATAACTACTGCCACGTGACGTCGCTCTTCCCCATCCCTTTACCGCACACACACGCACTGGTTTAACCTGTTGCACATTGATTGCTCAAAAACAAGTGTGCAGCCTCACTCAGCCCTAGAGGCAGCTTGAAGCAAACTTCTGTGCTGCATGCATGTAAGCATCTCCACTTAATTCTTCAACAAAGATATCGGAAGTTTACACTTGAACTCTGCACTTGAATTTAAAATAGTGGTTTAGAATTAGTAATACTTCTTTCATAATGACAGCCATCAAACTATTTGCTAATATTTCATTACATGGAATAAATGAGGGCCGATAAGTAGCAGCACTCTGTGAGCACTGTTTCATGTTTGCCTGCCGCCATCTCCGCTGTAAAATTTACTCTTAAGTGTATTCTGGCTCAAAGAAAATCAGTCATTCTATCCACTTAGTCTGACTTGGCTGAGGTTACAGACCTCACTTGATTCTTAGATTGGTATTCATTTAGCAGCCATTGTTCTTGTGTAGCACTTCAGGCTGACAACAACAGGGAAGCTGAATCTCATTGAGCTAAACTCCAAGATGATTGTCCTGGGTGACCTAGCTGGGCGTGAAGGGCACTGAGAAAGCGCTTGCAGTCTTCTTTTTTTATTAGAGGCACGAGTCCATTTTCGACACATAACAGAGGGTTTATCAAATTTGGACCATTTGATACGACTTGATTAAGGCCCTCAAGAAATATAGCTGTTGACATACAAGTAAAAATACTAAATTCATAAGTTCACAGATTCTTTGGTTATAATTCAGAACCAGAACAATATAAAGTTGCCAACTGAAAATGAATTTGCTGATAGTGCCATAATTCCTGCCAGGGATCATTAAACTAGTATGTACAATCTGTTCTCCATGTGTCTTAAGAACCCTAAATTCCTTGCCGAACTTAGTCATCATATCATCAAAAATATCTTATCTCTTAGAAATAATGTCCAAAAGCATCAAAAATAAATAAACCAATAGTTTCTACCTCATGTTGCACTCTCCCTCTCTCCATCTCTGTGTATTAGAGACTAGTCACTTCAGTTTTATTTTCTACATTTGCCCAGCAAATGTGGCTCCTTAAGTGTTCAACTGGAGCAAAGGGTGTTAAGTGATCTTCTTCAAGTGGACCATGGTTATTAAGGAACCTAGAAAGAACCTAGACCAGTATCTTAAAGAGGTCTAATCTTATCTTAAAGTATTCTATCTTTAAAAGGATAACACCACCAGACTCCACTTACTGTGGTGAGGAACATTTTAATTTCTGTCTCCTAAATTCAGCCATCAGAAAAGAGTCAAATACAATAAACAAAGTTGGGTGCGATCTCTGTGGTCGGGTTCAAGCGTCTTGGTTACTCTGGTTCATATGGCTGACCCCTACCCCCCCCACCCCCCCCCCCCCCACACCACCACACCGTACAGCGAGATAGCCAGGAGTCTATGTGTTCCTTCTCTCCCAGTATGATAGATAGCTAATAAACAGGCGGACGGCCCAGGGGCGGCCAACCTTTTAACAAGGGGTATTACATTGGGTCGCTTCCAGCAATGACAGTCTGATGAATAAACTCTCCAAACAAATCGATAACCCACCGGCCCACGTAGCCCGCCCCGTGCGCCGCCAGCTGTCCAGCTGAGCCACGGCTCCGTTCTGTGGGCCACCTTGTGTATATAGTACCAGAGGTGTCGTTGCCGCTGTCCTCTGCTGAATTGAGCGAACCAAATGCGCATTTATAAAAAGGCATCTGCCGGCACTCGCTCACACACATAAACACCCACACACACACACATACACATGCAAGTAAACCTATTCACTTCTGCACACACAAAAACCCTGGTCTTGTATTTTAAATCCAATGGCCCAAATCATCTTTTATAGCCTTTCTCCTGTCAGATAGTAAAACATAACACATAATTAGAAAGAAAAATGTTTGAGTAAGTGTGGACATCTAAATTAAGCTTAATATCTATTCAAGTCAGGATTTGCATGTGCAGACTCGCTTGCATGAAACACAAGGCCAGGTCAGAGCTAACCGGTAATGGTTTCCTTTTCATCCCTTTATAGGCAATGTTTGCTGTAGCATTAATCCCTACCCGGGCTCTGCTGGGACACCTATATACGGCCTCTCCTAGGATACCTCTCAAGCTCTAACCCAACAGGCATGACTGACGTATTGGAGATGGACGAGTGCTAGAGAGGAGGTGCTGTAGAGGGCGGGCGTGTTTGAGAGTCACAAACATACGAGCAACAGCATGCACAGGCTCACAGAGTGAGCAACAGCATGCACAGGCTCACAGAGTGCCGGTCGCTGGCGTCTATGAGCACCATTTGAAATGCACAGCTCCCAACTGTGCTCCCGACAACCGTGCATTTGCATCTATAACTGTTGTCCGTGCAACATAACAGGGTGCCACATTCCCCTTCTGGACTAATGATCAAAGACCTGCCACTGTTTTCACATGGTTCCATTCAGTGACGAGAAAGGATGTAAGGACAACAGTTGAATGACACTCAAAACATCTGTTGCCATCAAGCCAAAGCAACACGCCCTTTACTAAGGGCAAATATGCTGAGGGAGAATCCTTACTAGAACCAGGAAGAATCTCGATTTAAACTGCAGTGTTCGCATAGGCTGTTATATACCCTATTTCCACAGGGTACGCTACAGTCACTGCTATGTGTGGGGTGTTTCAGGAAGGCAGGAGTTGTCTACTTTCACCTTGTCGGTATTGAAGCCTTACCTTGGGCTGTCACGCAAACACGCATAATCCCTCACAAGTCTTGCTTCCAACTGATTCATCCTGAAATAAAGACAGCGGGACGCTCTCAAATCAAAGTTGGACTATTCCGACTGAGCACTCTGGGCCCACTGCGGCGAGAGAAGCCCAATGCGGCCCTTTCCTCCAGCCAGTTTGGAAGTGTGAACACACCAGTTTTTTCAGCTGTTTTATGTACATCAGGAACTTAAGGCTTTTGGTGATACACCAAGGAAAAATAAGAAAAGTGTTAAAGGACAAATGTTAGAAGTATTTTTGCTCTGGAAATCACGAAACGCATCAGGATCAGGCATTGGGATGGCATCAGGATGTCGACGCAGCGTGGAGACACTCACACACACACACACACACACACACACACACAACCCCTTCAGATGCATAGGGGACGGCTATAGGGAACACCACACACATACACATAGCACTCGCACACATCTGCGGACCCATGGGGGACATGCAGCGACGAGCAGCCGGTCTTACTTTCATCTCGTCTCTCTGGCTGGCTGGAGTGTCCTCGCTGTGGCTGTCGGCGGAGGCCCCGGTGTCCCTGTGTCCCTCCTCACACTCACTCCGCTGATTGGCTCCCGGCGGGGGAGAGGCGGCGGCGGCGGGGGGGAGCGGCTCGAGATGCTGAACATCGCTCTGCACTTCCATCTTCCTCAGCACTGCCTGCAGAGGAGGAGCGGCGAGGGTCGGGGAAGGAGGAAGGACAGGGAGAGCGCGCTTAAAGGAGGAGGGTTCTGTGCGGATGGATGCAGGTGTAGTCATTATGGTGTTGTTCTTTTAAATTGTCACATGGACAAACAAACATCAAGCTCACTGCCACGCACATACTCAAAGGCGCATATATGCAAAAATATGCCCAGATGCAATAAAAAAAGAAATGCGAAGAAAAATATGGCTTATTGCTTTGTAGTCTACATATAAAGACAGTACACAGCGGGATGGCACAGGATCAAGGGCCCGTTAGTAAAATAAAGTTTGTGCCTTGTCAAAGAAAAGACAGCCCTGCTAATATTACCATATTGAGGGATTCTGAGAAGTCGTAGGTGTTATTGTACTGTGAATTGTTTTGTGTAGACAGAAGGATGGTTGACGAGCAGGTGCTTCCTGTGATACTGTTTGACAGTGCTGTTAACAAGCCCGTCAAACCATTGGGCTGCTTATGACTTAATTGAACTTGTACTGTGGTACTACGAGGCTAGGATTCTGGAGAGAAGGATTTATATAGGGGTCCAACGGTACCGCCTTTGGACCACAAGTATCTGCGAGCTCATGTTTTATTTACTCTGGCATATGAGGAATGGTCCCCTTCCTATTCAAACAGATTTCTCAACTGGGCCAATCACAACCGCTCATCTATTATGGAGCGGGATTAATATGATGCCTGTACACAGGGGCGTGCTCCTGGAGGGCCATCAAGGCTTTTTTTCGCTAACGAACTAGATCCCTTCTAGCCTGGCACCGCACACCTTCCTACCTACTGCCGCTCAATTTTCATTTCACTTCAGTACAAATGAAATGAGTACGATGGTCTGGCAGGACCAGGCTAGATCCCTGCCACGCTTGTGGCCCACACTTCGTAGCTCTGATTGGCAGCAGCATACGTCTATCCAATGTTTCCAGAGGCCTTTTGGTCTGCGCCCATTGATCACGCACCTTGGAACTAGTAAAGGAACTGAGAGGTTCCAGACAAATTGCGTTTTGCTAATTAGTCTAGCGATTTCAGGCCCACATTGGTGTGTGGAATAAAATTTTGGACAGTCACATGGGAAGAAGGGCAACAGAGACAGAGAGATAAAGGGAGAATAAGACCAGACTACAGTGCCAATTTTTTTTAACAAATGCCTATTACGGCGCTCTCCCTTTAGCAATAGGCTGTGATTAGGATGTTTTTTCCTAAGACAGTTCTCAAATAGGAAGACATTAGAGTTTAGATTTAGGACAGTCAATCCGGTAAAGATGCATGTCAACAGAGCTTTGCTTGTTTAACCGTTAAAAGATGAATTTGCATCATACTGCAGAAGAACACCCTGATGGAAGAACATGTACAGAGCACCCAATGATAAAAGTGGCTGTCTGAAGCTAGAACAGGGGGAGGGTTTTGGACTGGATTCATAAGTATTGATGACCACATTCTAAGGTCATCAATAAGTTATGAGGTCGATTGCCTCTTCACTCAAGTGAAATGAGCAATTTAATAAATGCATGCCCCAAGGACCTATTGCAAAGCATCCCCATGCTTTGGAATATTAAACAGGCTTGTAAACAGCAGTAGCCTACACTCAACAGAGCCTGTTACCGATGCAGCACAGCCACATAATTAGTGACAGCCAAAGTGACAGCTCGCAAGTTAGCAATTGTTTTCCCAGAACGTCATCATCTGCAATAGGATCCATGCATTTTTTTTTGTTACGGGGAAAACACTTCAGCCAGATCATGCACAAATAAAACCAAAGGTCAGCAAAGGTGAACTGGGTTAATAGGTGAAGGATTGATAAATAAATATTTCGAGGTCGCTTGTGATTTGCCCTGTATGCATTCACTGGCTTGCATTGCATCATATTGAGCCTTGGATGCTTATGCAAATGCATTTACATGTGGATCTCTTTGTGAATTGCCTACATCTAAACAAATTCAATTGAAATGTACCGTTGTAGTTTCCAATAAAACTCAACGAGTTGCGTTTGTGACAATTGCACGAATTTCCCACCTGCAATTTGCTGGCAATATTATTTGAGGACGATATATTTGCTTCAACAGCGAATTACGACAGCTTTCGAACACAGCAAGACTGTATATAATTGCAAAATACCTCTCACTTCTTCTCTCCTCTTTATGTCAGAAGCATATCAACATACGGTAGTGAACTTGCTTTACATCTCGCTGGTGTTGCACCGCCGCCGGGAAGCTAAAGCCGTCGGGATGAAGGCAAGCAACCAGTTAGTTTAGTTATCAGTTAACAACGTGAGAGAAGTTATTCCATCCAAACTAGCCGTGGCGTCAGCAAAGACCGTTTAACCATCAGTCATCATCGCGGACTACTCGTCGTAGGACCCAGCCAGCCACACAAACTGCTGTTATCGCGGCGGGCGTGTCCCCGCGAGCTTTCACAAATCCCTCTCCCGCCCGGTGGTTCGACCGAGCTCTTGTCAAAAGCCTCCGGTTCCCATGGAGCTCGAGCATGGAGGAGGTGTCCAACCCCTTCCTGTAGAACCGGTGACATCAAATGAAGTAGCGTAGGTGAATGAGGAGTTGGATGATTCCCGGTGATAATGTTGTGTTCCGTATGAGTTAGAAATCAGGCAAAGACTTATATCTAAATATTATATTAAATATTCAGAATAATTAAATAATATAGATAGATGACAGAAAAGTAAGTGTGTGCAATAACATAGCCTATTGTATATATTTTATCCCTTAGTTTACACATGTTTAGGCTATTTAGAAAATATATAGCATGTATGCTATATGTTTGTTTTGGTTTGATCGTTTTTTACAAAAGTGCATTAATACATTAATTAAGAGTTAGCTTGTATTCATCAATCGGTTGAAAAGAAAACAGCTTGCAACACCCTGCCCCTTGCCTTGCAGACCCCGCAAACAGCTGTGCCCTAGCAGCTAATGAAAGCAGTGAATTTCACATTAGCCACAAGATGGCAACATATACGTCTGTTGAAAAGGTCCTCTGTAACTCCAGGCTCCTAAAAGTAAAAGGCTGCCGATTTTAGTATTTTGAGAGTCATTTATAAAAATGCTGCCATGCCGTCATTTCTAAAATGTCAAATACTAAAGTCGTTCATCAAAAGTTGCCAGGCTATTTGTGCATTCATTAATCAATCATTGTTCACAACAGCATGAAATCTACAGAGTCGACTTTGAAAGAGTCCATTCTTGATGTCATCACTTCCATTCTAGGAATCGATTTTAAAAAATAAATGAAATTGGAGTTGACTAATGCGAGGGTCTCGACTACAAACGGTGAAATCAAATACATTTTTGTGAGTTTTCAGGTTGTGTATTTTTATTTAAATGCCCATCTGTACCAATCTTTGTTTGAGTATTTTGGTCTGATCCATTTATCATATCAAATCGATTACACAAATTACATTACACGGAATCAGAGACGAATCGATCCCAAAATAATCGGGAATCATCCATCCCTGTCTCCCTCATGCCGGACTTCCTGTCTCCCTCCCTGTCTTCCTGTCTCCCTGCCCGTCTTCCTGCCTCCCTCCCTGTCTTCCTGCCTCCCTCTCTTTCTGTGTGCCTCCCTCCCTGCAGGCCTCCCTGTCTCCCTCCCCGTCTTCCTCCCCCCCCTCCCCGTCTCTCTGTCACCCTCCCTGTCTCCCTGCCTCCCTCCCTGCTGGCACCCCTCCCTGTCTGCCTTCTTTCCTCCCTCTCTGCCCAGCTCAGGGACTCCCTCCCTCCTTCCCTCATGGTCTTCCTACATCCCTCTCTGCCGGCTCCTGGTCTTCGTGCCTCCCTCCCTTCCTTCCGGTCTTCCTGCCTCCCTCCCTCTGCCCCGTCTTCCTTCCTCCACTCCTCCCTCCATCCCAGTCTTCCAGCCTCCCTCCCCGCCCGGCTCAAACCGGAGGAGCCATGGTGATGCGCCGTGTATTTCCAAGCAGAAGGGAATTCACCCAAATGGAACAACTGCTCCAACAGGCGGTCCCTCGTCTGTGTCGAGACGCCCAGACTGGCGTTTGCCAACAGACAGGCAGACAAACCGGCAGACCAGCAGGTGGACGGGCAGGCGACTACTGTACAGGCCATGCTAGGCAGGAGGAAGGCCCCATGTGGTCGCCGGTTTCGTGCTTCTGGGCAGCCAGGCCTCTTGTGTTTAACCCAACAGAGACGCACTGGCCCAGGCATCGCGTCCCCCTTCCCCGGCCGGCACGGGCAGATGTTTCCATGTTGTTGTTGTTTTCCGCCTTCCCGGTAATTGTTTTCCTCTAGGAGCCGCCAGCGAGCTTTTAGGTGCCAGAGGGGGTTGTGGGTACTAACGACGGGAGACAGTCACGGGAGGGAGGGATGGAAAGATGGAGTGGCAGGGGGACAGAGGCATGGATAGAGGAATGGGAGGGTGGAACACATGGTGGACCAGGGAGGAAGCTCTCTTTCTGGGCCAGTTTGGAGTCAGCTGGTCGCCTGGTCACCTTATGATTCCACCAGCCACAATAAATACGTCTCACCATCAATAGAGAGGAGTACACAGTCGGTGGATTTCTGCGGCTCGCCATTACTCTAACTGTAGTGATAGCATTATTCCGTGAGTGATTATTGCTCCCCAGACAAAAGAATAATGATTTGTT
>NC_044069.1:11144739-11147239 GCF_902167405.1 Gadus morhua
CGCTGTGTGCCTCTCCACTTTTTAGGTTGCGTTCACGGCTCGCCTGCCAACGTGGTCCCAGAACAAAACTGTAGAACCTTCTTGAGATGAGAGAGAAAGAGAGAGGGAGAGAGGGTGAGAGATAGAGAGAGAAAACAAAACCCCAACCCCAGTACCAAACCCAAGGAATAAAAAGAGAGAGAGAGAGAGAGAGAGAGAGAGAGAGAGAGAGAGAGAGAGAGAGAGAGAGAGAGAGAGAGAGAGAGAGAGAGAGAGAGCGGGACATAGAGTGGAAAGGGAGGGAGAGCAGCAGCAAACTGGGGGCGCTCATTAGCGGATGGTAATCAGTGGTCGAGAGGTTGGGGCGTGTTCACCTCACAAAACGCCACATGTCAACTTATCCCCCCCTTCCATTCATGGGTGTACTCTGCCGCCATATTGCCTCCTTGTTCCGGGGACTTTGTTGGCCGTTGGCTTGGTGGGGAGAAACACTGGAAGCGAGAGGTAAAACACAGAGGCCCGGCTGCTGTATGGTGGGTGATGGAGACGATGCTTTGTCCGACCGGGAGCGCTTCGGCTCGGTCCTCAGCTGCTGTCCCAGAGTCGTCTCTCTCATTATGAACGGCTTGTTCGGTTCTTTTTCTCCGCTCTCGTCCGCTCTCGTCCGCCTATTTGTCGATTTTGGTTGATTGATTCGTCTGTCGGTTGGCGTACCGTCAGAGTGAAAGCCTGTGGTATCGATCGACCTGAGTGGCGTTGTTATGTGTGTACACATGGTGATTAGTGATGGGGATGAATACATCGTGTGTGTTAGTGTTCATGGCGAGAGAGGCACGTCTATCTGTGTTATAGATTTCAAACGAATAGTAATGTCATAAAATAGTAATTATTATTATTGATATCATTATTATTATTATTATTATTATTATTATTATTATTATTATTATCATCAATAATATTGCATTTATATTATCTTCTGCAGTTACTCACCATTCCTTATTTATGTGTGTGTGTGTGTGTGTGTGTGTGTGTGTGTGTGTGTGTGTGTGTGTGTGTGTGTGTGTGTGTGTGTGTGTGTGTGTGTGTGTGTGTGTGTGTGTGTTTGTGTTTGTGTTTGTATGATGGTTATATGATAATATATGTATGTGTTTGTAGTCTCAACATTCCTAATTAACACTATGTGATCTATTTGTATCAATAGTCAAACAACATCCGCAGTGATCAGAAGAAAAGTGTTGATAGTTCCATTGCCACTTCATTATTGGAGCATTTTAACTGATTCCTGCGTTTCTTCCGCCTTCATCTTGGCGTATTTGTGCAGGAGTCTTACACTGAAGGTGGTGAAATCCTGTAATGTATACTGTATAAACAATGATATATAATCACAAATCTTCACATGTATTTTGTAATCAAATGTGATGTTTACTTTGGTGTAAATTATAGCCCAGACTTATGTTCAGTGGAATGGCTCGACTCTTAATCTTATCTATCTTTTCTGACAATTTTCTGATAATTACACAGAAGCAACTAAAATCTAATTTATGGCAATGCTTATATTTAAATTGTTCCTGAATTTATAATGCATACTGTGAAACAATGATCCCAACTCAGACTTCGATTTAGCACAAAGGCTTAACAGCAGCAGCATTACACCAATTTGAGCCTAGCTGGCCGCGTTCATGCATGGTAACGCTTTAGGACCTGGACTGGATCTGGTTCTGACTTGCTCCAAGTCAGCCAACATCACACTGCAACGGCAAAACACCCCAGCCAAAGCACGCTTCACCGGGCCGGCAGCAGAATATCAAACGCACCAAAGCCAATTTCACCACATCTAAAATAAGGCAAGGCTACAGCTCTCGCTGCTGCTGCTGCTGCATTCAGAAGCTAAATCAGATCTCCCTTCAGTCAAGTGGAATTCAATGTGAATCCCCTCCATCTTACTTTGAAATTAGGCTGGGGAGGGGTATGCTTGGATTATAGGTATGGCTGATCGCAGAAAAAAAAGAGTGGTGTTGGATATCTCCAGGGACCTGTCTCTATATCTCCTTTAGACTTGTGCCGCTATCATGCCCCATCTGGCTCTCCATTCCATGTCCTAATGGGAGATGTGCGTAAACTAATCCATAGTTCAATCAGAGGTATCATGTCCAATGAAACACTCAATATTCCAAAACATCCTGCAGTGTTTGAACTCTCTGTCCCAGAGATCACTTTGAGAGAGATTTGTAAACAACCTTGTGTGAAAAAAAACTGATTAGCGTCAACTAAGATGCTCACCTAATATTCTATCAATTATACATGAAAGTATTTATATGTTGACATTTAATTGAATTTAGGTGTTTCTGATTTACCTCATTGGTATCGTAGATTGTGTATATGATATTTTTTGTTGATGGTAGTGCTTGGTATTTTCAGCGTTTACTGTATCTAGCAATTAAGCGGTTTAACACTGTTAACGCTGTAAAATTGCGGAATCTTTTCAACGCCAAAGATGTTGTCGTAGACACAGATATGGGTT
>NC_044069.1:11152239-11154739 GCF_902167405.1 Gadus morhua
TGTAGTTTTCAAAAACCTTTATTATTTGATATTTTTCATGTCTTCTCAGGCCCCTTTTCACACTCAAAAACACACGCACAAAATCCTTGTGTCATGTTTCCTAAACTCATGAGTTTCATCAAATTACCCCACGGGTTATTTTAAAAAGTACCGAAATATCCGCCCTTTCGGATGACATCACCCTCTTCTAATCCTGATGATGGCGGATCTTTTGATCCATCAGAAATGTACGCATCGCCGACCACTCTGGTCGCCACGGCGACACCAGCACAATGTAACCACCAGGTGCAGCGTTTGGCCCCCAGCGTTTCTGCTCCAATCAGGGGGGGTCCGTGTGCGGGGGTCACAGCGTCAGCCAGCCCTGTACCCCCCCTCCTTCCCTCCCTCTCTCCCTCTCTCCATCCATGTCTTCGATACAGCCTAACCGTCCATTCACCTTGCCTCAGTTTCTCCCGTCTCCCAAGTGAGGCCGATGTAACCCCCCCCCCCCCCCCCCATTGTGCACAGGGCTCAGCCACCCATCACTAACAGAGGGGCCCCAGGTCGCTTGGGGTCCCCCTTCTCTCTGTCTAGCTCCCCATCTATATCTCTATTGCGTACTCTGTCTTTCTCAATCTGTGGATCTCTCTTGTTCTCTCTCTCGCACTCTTGTTTTCTCTCTATTGTCCTCACTCTCTCTTCCTCGCTCTCTCTCTTCTCTCTTTTTCTCTCTCTCTCACTCACTTTCTCTCTCTCTTTCTCTCAGTCTCTCTCGCTTTCTATCCCTCTCTGTCTCTCAATTTTACTCTCTCTCAGTCTTGCTCTCTCTCTCTCTCTCTCTCTCTCTCTCTCTCTCTCTCTCTCTCTCTCTCTCTCTCTCTCTCTCTCTCCTATCTCTCTCTCCCATTCTCTCTCTCTCCTATCTCTCTCTCTCTCTCTCTCTCTCTCTTCTCTCTCTCTCTCTCTCTCTCTCTCTCTCTCTCTCTCTCTCTCTCTCTCTCTCTCTCTCTCTCTGTCCGTCTCTCTCTCTCTCTCTCTCTCTCTCTCTCTCTCTCTCTCTCTCTCTCTCTCTCTCTCTCTCTCTCTCTCTCCCTCTCTCTCTCTCTCTCTCTCTCTCTCTCTCTCTCTCTCTCTCTCTCTCTCTCTCTCTCTCTCTCTCTCTCTCTCCCTCTCTCTGTCTCTCAATCTCTCTCTCAATCTCTCTCTCAGTCTCTCTCTCTCTCTCTCTCTCTCTGTCTCTCTCTCTCGCGCTCTCTCTCTCTCTCTCTCTCTCTCCCTCCCCCTCCCTGTCTGTCTGTCTGTCTGTCTGTCTGTCTGTCTGTCTGTCTGTCTGTCTGTCTGTCTGTCTCTCTCTCTCTCTCTCTCTCTCTCTCTCTCTCTCTCTCTCTCTCTCTCTCTCTCTCTCTCTCTCTCCCTCTCTCTCCCTATCTGTGTGTGTGTCTCTCTCACACCTAAAATGCAGAAGTTATTCTAACCACACTGTACTGGGGCCGTATAGCCACATGACGTTGATACTACATTACAGTTGAACTGTTTCTGTATACAGCATCAGCTTTATAGTAAATGAGACTCCTTGGTGTCTGCTTGTGTTACTACTGTAAGAACGGAAAATTGTTATACATTGAAAAATGTTACCTTAAAATACTCATATATATTTAGCATTTACCCTTTTCTAATTTAGTTACACTTTGCATTAGCATCGAAATATATTAATAACTGTAACTGCTGAACTTACAGTAATCGGGAGAGAAGTTTGAAATTATAAATTTGGTTTTGTTGGCAACCAATCGTCAATAATCATAACCGATATCATCGTCGACTACGTGTTCTGGGCTTCTTCTTCATGCACTTTTTACAATTAGTTTTATGCGAGAGAGAGAGAGAGAGAACATTTTTACAGGTCACGTTTAAAAACAGAGACTAAACAGAGAAACACCTTGCACGGAGGAGGGGGAACAGAAGGAGGCAACATAGCGACACAGGAGGACCACAACAAGCAGAAAGAACCATGAGAACGCCAGCAACCGAGAGGAGACCCAAGGCCACCCATCAGATCAGGACCCCCCCTGTTCACAGCTCCGGCCGGGTGAGAGGTGAGAACCCAGGGTCAGGTTCCCACACGTCTGCCTGACTCGCTCATTTGGAGAGTCTCATTTTCGGCTCACGATTCGAGAGACAATCGTACCTGTGAGATGCCTTGAGGCAGAGCGACGAGAGGTGTGGAAAAATCTCAGTGTCTCTGAGACATCTTTCACCCCCCGCCTCCCCTCCCCTCCCCTCCCCTCCCCTCCCCTCCCCTCCCTTTCCCTTTCCTCTCTCACTTTCTCTCTCACTTTCTATCTCACTTTCTCTCTCTCTCTCTCTCTCTCTCTCTCTCTCTCTCTCTCTCTCTCTCTGTCTCTCTCTCTCTCTCTCTCTCTCTCTCTCTCTCTCTCTCTCTCTCTCTCTCTCTCTCTCTCTCTCTCTCCTCTCTGTCCGTCTCTCTCTCTCTCTCTCTCTCTCTCTGTCCGTCTCTCTCTCT
>NC_044069.1:11159739-11162962 GCF_902167405.1 Gadus morhua
GATCAGTGAGAATCGTGCATCGTGTGGTGTATGTATGTTTGTGTGTGTGTCAGTCTGTCCCCTTTTACCCACAGCCATGTACAGATGTGCTTGGGTCTCCTGTGTATGTCTGTCCGTCCAGCGGTACATGTGTTGCTGCTGCTGGATGGAAAAGGGAAGGCTGAGGGCCTTTTGACATGCTAATGAGCGCGTGGGACGGGGTCTTTGTGAGCTACCTGCTTCTTTTAATGGCTGCTTAACATGTCATCTGTCGCTCTCTCTGCTGGCCCCTTTCAGAAAGAGCCATGGCATGCTTTGTGCCCCAGGTGTCTGGGGGGGGGGGGGGGTCTTTATCTAACCCTCGTTAGTGGCCTAGCGTCACTGTGAGGAAGTGTGTTTTGTGTGTGTTGATTTTCTGTGTGTGTGTGTGTGTGTGTGCGGGTGCACTTTTTTGTTTGGATCTGGTTAGTGGGTGAAACCATTTTTTAACCATGCATTAAGAATGAAAGCATGAGCGATTGTGCTTGCATGTGTGTACTGATGCGTGGGTGTGAGCTTGCATGGTCGGGCTTATAAGTGCAATGCTTTGTGCGTGCTGTAGAGTGTGTGTTTGTGTGTGTGTGTGTGTCTGCATGTTGGACATACACGCACCCAAACAAACACGTGCATGTGTTTGCATATGTGCACGTGCACGTGCACTCGGTTGCCCAGCATGTCCCCTGCTGGTGGAGGCTACTGCGGGACCCGGAGACAATATGGCCCCTATCAGATCACATGGAGACCCCATTACGGGCCCCTTGTGTTCCTATTCTCCTCTCGCACTTGTTAGCTTTCAGGGCCCTCAAAGGGGCCGATTGAGGGGATAAAGACAGGAATTAGGATGTTTGGATCGCCACTCTCACGCGGGATCACTCACCCAATGAGAACATGCCTTTATTAGCCTTTCATTATCAGGGCCAGCACTCTTAAAAACACAACTGCAAATGAAAGCAGTAAATGACACACACACTCAATGTTTGAGGGCACATTAGTTAACCATTAATTAACACAAGGTAATTCAGTAATAAGCATTATTATGAAGCATAAGTATAGGGGCTAGGGTTGAGGTTCGGGTTAAGGTTACTGGGTTATGGTTGATGATTAATAGATAAATGATTACTAAAACGTAGGTTAACTGTTATTTCACAGTTTTCTATTAGCTGATGTTAAATCATGGTTGATAGGCGTACCATTATTGTCAAGGGTTACCATGTTTCCTTTATTGATTTATTGATTGGTTTCATTACATCATCCTATATCATTGATAATAAGATCCATACAATATGTCCTAATGAATGTGATGATAAATGTGATATGAATGTCTCTCCGTGGGTAAGGTCTCCTCAAACCAACGTGCTGCTGATGCCCAGACGTCTCCTCTAAGATGATAACCCTCAGAAGAAGATCACCCCCCAGCCCCTGCTGCAGACGTGGTATGGCTCTGAGACCCCCGGTCAAGGCACGGGGGCAGCAGCACGGAGCCTGGGGGTGCAGGGATAGGGGGGGCTGGAGATGGTCGGGTGGTGGTCAACTGCTTGTGGAGAGTCCTTTACAGTCTCTCACCTCCAACACCCCCAGCCAGCTCCACACACACACGCACACACATGGCATACGCATGGACGCATGCACGCATGCACAAACACACATACACCCGCATCCAAACATGCACACACACATGCACGCACGCACATGCATACACACTTACACACACGTATGCATGCACGCACGCATGCATGTGTGCATGCGTACGCATGCACAAATACACACACACACACACACACATATGCACCCACGCATACATACACACGCATGCACACACACACATCCACACATACACACACACACACACACACACACACACACACACACACACATATGCACACGCACACTCAAACCCACACACACATGCACGCAGACATACACACACACACACACACACAAACCCACACACACACACACACACACACACACACACACACACACACACACACACACACACACACACACACACACACACACACACACACACACACACACACACACACACAGGCACGCAAATTGTAGTCCAGTCCCCTGGACCACCCATACCTCCTGAAACTCCACCTTCCCATGTCCTCCTTCTGGGTCCTGTAGTGAGGCCTGTTACCCCTTCCCCTCCAAAGGTCATGCTGTCCTGGCATCATCCCCACTTGCCCTCTCCCCCACACCCCTTCCATCCCCCAACACCAGCAAGAAGGAGAGGAAATGGACAAGATAGAGAGAGAGAGAGAGAGAGAGAGAGAGAGAGAGAGAGAGAGAGAGAGAGAGAGAGAGAGAGAGAGAGAGAGAGAGACAGACAGACAGACAGACAGACAGACAGACAGACAGACAGACAGACAGACAGACAGACAGACAGACAGACAGACAGACAGACAGACAAGCCCTCTCTCTGCCTGCCTTTTCAAGCCATTTGTTTTTAAGCATCTCTGTTTAAACCGTCTCTGTAATCTGTATCTCTAGAGCAAGGAAAAAAACTTTCAATTAACAACTAATTCTTTGTATGTGTACGAACTCTCCGCCAAGTAGCTGTTGACTGATGACCAATGATGAGGTGAGATTAAATCAGATGAGATATTCTTTTTTTTATTGATTTTATTAGAATTAATTCCAATAACAGTGAGTGTAATAGTGAGTAGTTCCTCTGAGCGTGTGCATCAAGTCCTCCCCCCAAACCACCTCCTCACTTTGGATCATGACCAACGGCTCGCAGCCACAGATACGGGGGATACAGCGGGTGGCATCTCAATAGGCCACGAGGGTCGGTCCAAACCGCAGTCGGTAATCCTGGCTAATGTGTCTCCGGGTCCCGGGGTCTTGCCCTGTCTCCCCACATCCCCTTCACCCCTTCGGCCCCCAGTACACCTTCGCTGTACCTCTGGGGCTCCTCCTGAGCTGTCTCAAGGTAACGTCCGTCCCCACCCAGACTCCTCCTCCACCGTACGGCCGCAGGCGCTCCTGCTAAACATCTTAGCATGATCTGACGCTGAGTGAACACTACACCTCACCTGAGATATGAACAAACGAAACCAGCCGTCCGGCCCACACACTCACACGCGCACACAAACATGCACAAAGACACACAGACACGCACACAAACACACACAGACACAAACACATTCACACACACACACACACACACACACACACACACACACACACACACACA
>NC_044069.1:11163062-11178062 GCF_902167405.1 Gadus morhua
GGTGTGGGCGGGGACGGTGCTGGGTGGTACACAGGGGTGTATGGGGCTTTGCATTTAGCATCTGCTGGAGCAGCTCATGTGGAGAGGAGAGGAGGGGAGGGGAGGGGGGAGAGGGGAGGGGAGGAGAAGAGGGGAGAGGAGAGGAGGGGGGGAGAGGGGAGGGGAGGAGAGAAGAGGAGGGGGGAGAGGGGAGGGGAGGAGAGGAGAGGAGAGGAGGGGGGAGAGGAGTGGGGAGAAGAGGAGCAGGGAGGAGAAGAGCAGATAAGAGAAGAGAGGAGTGGAAAGGAGTGGGAGAATAGGGGAGGGGAGGAAAGGAGAGGAGAGGAGAAAAGAGAAGAGAGGAGCGGGGAGAAGAGGGGAGGAGAGGAGCAGGGAGGAGAAGAGAGGAGAGGGAAGGTGAAGTGGGGAGTAGAGGAGAGGAGAAGAGTTGGTAGGAGAGGGGGGAGAGGAGAGAAGAAGAAGAAAAAAAAAAAGAGGGAATGGGGTTGGAGGGTGAGGGTGAGGGAGTGTGTGTGTGTGTGTGGGGGGGGGGTTGATGGAGCCTGAAGGGGTGCAGATGCAGGGGGCCTGACACTCCTCCACGGACACTCTCCCTGGGTGGGGAGGAGGAGTAAAAACACCCAGCAGCAGGTTCTGTGGTATTACTTTTCATCCATTGCAGGCAAAGTTATTTCCAATGCTTTTTCAATAAATGTGGCTCAAGAAGGTGTGCCCTAGACACCCATGAATAGGCCCTATTATTCCGCTGTTTGCCGGCTGCCAGGAATCTAAATAATACGACAATTAATCATAAATAAATAAATACATTTCCCTTCTCCAAGTTCTTTTTTATTATTCCACTAAAACAATCAACCACCGGAGTCGCGTGGCAGCCATTGCCAGAGGCCCCCCGCTGAACAATAGCGACATTGTTCCTTTTGGAAAACAAACAACGACAACGTCGTCGACGACGACGAAGACACCGGTGTGGGCAGCCTCTTATATCAACCCCCCCCCCCCCCCCCCCCCCCCCCCCCTTCCGTCCGTGTTTCTCGGCTCCTCTCCCGTCGCCCACCACTTGTTTGCCGGTGCCACGGCTGAGGCCCATCTCGAAGGCCCAGCATGCTGTCCGCAGGCGCATGGCACGCACCTAAAATTAGTCCTGGAATCAGCGGTGGCCCCTTTGCAGCTTCTTCTACTTCTTCTCCTCCTTCTTCTTCTGCATCTTCTGCTACTTCTGCTTCTTCTTCTGATAATAACACACACACACACACACACACACACACACTCACACACACACACACACACACGCACGCACGCACGCGCACGCACGCACGCGCACACGCACGCGCACGCACGCGCACGCACGCACACACACTCACACACACTCACACACACGCACACACACGCACACACTCACACACACACACACACACACACACACACACACACACACACACACACACACACACACACACACACACACACTCACAAACAAGAGATGCATACATGCCACCGCAGAAGAGCGACAGTATGGATAAACACCTGTCACTTGTGTTCCACCTCGGGTGGTAAACGTCAAACTTTGTTGTGGAGAAGGGAGAGAGAGAGAGAGAGAGAGAGAGAGAGAGAGAGAGAGAGAGAGAGAGAGAGAGAGAGAGAGAGAGAGAGAGAGAGAGAGAGAGAGAGATAGAAGGGAGAGAGAGAGGGAGAGGGAGAGAGAGAGAGAGAGAGAGAGAGAGAGAGAGAGAGAGAGAGAGAGAGAGAGAGAGAGAGAGAAAGAGAGAGAGAGAGAGAAGAGAGAGAGAGAGAGAGAGAGAGAGAGAGAGAGAGAGAGAGAGAGAGAGAGAGAGAGAGAGAGAGAGAGAGAGAGAAAGAGAGAGAGAGAAAGCGAGAGAGAGGGAGAGAGAGAGAGGGAGAGAGAGAGAGAGAGAGAGAGAGAGAGAGAGAGAGAGAGAGAGAGAGAGAGAGAGAGAGACAGAGAGAGAGAGAGAGAAAGAGAGAGAGAGAAGCGAGAAAGAGGGAGAGAGAGAGAGGAGAGAGAGAGAGAGAGAGAGAGAGAGAGAGAGAGAGAGAGAGAGAGAGAGAGAGAGAGAGAGAGACAGAGAGAGAGAGAGAGAGAGAGGGGGGGGGGGGGAGATAGAGAGAGAGGGGGGGGGGGGTAGAGCGAGAGCAAGAGAGGGAAAAATGAAAAGGAGAGGAAGGAAAAAAAAAAATCCCTGACGTGACGAAGAGATGGCAGACCTGCCAGGGAGGGGGGTGTTAATTAGTTAGTTGGGTGCGGGGTGCGGTTTTTCTGTACAGATTTGCAGATCTCTCCATGCCTGTCTATCCATCATAGGTACAACATAACAGTTCACTATAATAATACAGTATTATTGTTGCTGGAGCAGCGGCGTTTAGAGGACAGTGACTACTCTGAGGAGTACGTTGACCTCCGTGGATCAAAGACCAGCCCCACCTCCTCTATATTCTCCTTACAGAGGAACGAGGCGCAGAGTGGCTGAGAGCTAGATAGGAAGGAGGCCATCACTGAAATTGGCTGGGGCTTATTTTTTCTACAGCTGTCCTCGTCTTTGGTATGATTTTGTGTACTGTCGTGCAAGCAGCATTTTAACTTAGTAGGCGCACTAAATTTAGACACCATTCTTGGTTAGTAATCGCACCGGTGCGACGCTTGACAGAAGTGCATCTGTGGGCTGATTACATTTGAATAAAAAATGCACGCAACAATTGGAATAATTACAAAGTTCTTGCAAAAATGTACTTTCAAAATTCAAAGTAAGGAAAAAACTAAAGCTCAGTAGAGATTCCGATTGCATTTGTGTTCCAATAAACCCTATGCCAGTAAAAAAACAAAAAAAACAAGTATTAGCCGCGTCTCATAATCCTCTTATTTATGAGCGTAAAGCTCATCTTGTTCTGTCATATTGTTAGACATTGTTACAAATATAAAGAAACACATGATTCATTCAATGCTTTTTCGGTGGACACCGTTTTAAGGTAGTGTTGTCAAAACATTATTGATTGGTCTAGGGGTCCACAATGATACATTGACGATGGAATATCTATGAAATGCCGATCGTACATTCCGTACAAGCTTATGTGTGGAAACGTATAATGGGTGTTATTATAACATTTTTAATTCTTAATTTGGGGCCCATGTTTTCTGGAAGATATTCTAAGATAATAAGATGCATACATGATTTGGTATTCTACATATGAACACATGTTTTATATTAGGGCAATCTCTAAGAACATACAGCACACACGCATTAATGACAGAGAGAAAAAGCCATTCACTGGTTGTGCTACAACTTGTCATACCACACCTCGAACCCTTGAACCACAGGTGAGAAAATAACATGTGGCTGTGAGCATGGCATCAGAGTCGATAAAAACCAAGCGATAGTGTTAGCATTTTTCTATTATACGGCCCAGGAAATTCAATGCCATGCCGCTCACATGCAGCCCTTATGTAACTATGTGTGAACGAGAGAGCGAGATAGAAAGACAGAAACAGAGAGAGAGAGAACGGAGAGAGAGCACGAGTGTCGTTGAGCCCAAGTAAATTGAGAATCAGGACTACCCTCATCACCAGTGTGTGTTTGTGTGTGTGTGTGTGTGTGTGTGTGTGTGTGTGTGTGTGTGTGTGTGTGTGTGTGTGTGTGTGTGTGTGTGTATGTGCTTGCGTGTGTGTGTGCGTGTGTCTGTGTGTGTGTGTGTGTGTGTATGTGCTTGCGTGTGTGTGTGTGTGTGTGTGTGTGTGTGTGTGTGAGTGTGCGTGTGTGCGTGTGTCTGTGTGTGTGTGTGTGTGTGTATGTGCTTGCGTGTGTGTGTGTGTGTGTGTGTGAGTGTGCGTGTGTGCGTGTGTCTGTGTGTGTGTGTGTGTATGTGCTTGCGTGCGTGCGTGCGTGCGTGCGTGCGTGCGTGTGTGTGTGTGTGTGTGTGTGTGTGTGTAAAGAGCTGTATATTTACAAAGCACAGTTAGCCTGTATTGGTAAGTTTAGATAGTGTATTTCTAAAAAAAGTTATATGAATTGTTTTTCAATAAAACATACATAATACTACATGTGCAATCCAGGAAGGTTCTGTGAAAATTCACCCAGCTTATATCCATGTCTAATTATTGATATTTATCTGTGATTGGTATGACATTGAACATGTGGAATTTCTTGTTTTTATTTATAAATGTAAAATGGCTTGCATATTGAAATAATCCCTTAGAATTTGATTATATACCAGTAAGGAACAACATATTTATGCATATATTTGTATAGTTTTAATTTAATAATAGACACACACACACACACACACACACACACACACACACACACACACACACACACACACACACACACACACACACACACACACACACACACACACACACACACACGCACACACACACACAAACACTTAAAGGTATGTTACGGTATGTTAAGGTGTGTTTCATTCAAGGACACATATGGTCATTTGAAAGTATGTATATGTAAAAAGGTTCCACACATACACACACTACCACATTGACAACAGTCTGTTAGCATCGCACGGCGGGTGTCACTGAACTCCAAACCAACAAAGTTTTGCTGTAGGCCTCGATGAGGAGGAGCCAAGTCCAATCTGGAGGCCTCAGCTGTGGTGGGGCAGAGCCAACGCGTGGTGATGAACAAGACCTTTACCAGGGTGACAGGGAGAGCTTTAGGCGAGCGAGGAGAGAGCTAGGGACGAGCTAGAGGAGAGTTAGGGGAGAGCTAGAAACAAGCTAGAGGAAAGCTAGGAGACAGCTACTAGGGATGAGTTAGAGGAGAGAGCTTGGGACGTGCTAGAGGAGAGCTAGAGACAAGCTAGGAGTGATTTAGGGGAAAGCTCGGAGAGAGCTAGGGGCGAGCGAGGGGAGAGCCAGAGATGGGCTAAAGGAAAGCTAAGAGAGAGCCAGAGTCAAGCTAAAGGAAAGCTAGGAGAGAGCTAGAGAGAAGCTAGAGGAAAGCGAGGGACGAGCCACTAGAGAGCTAGGGACGAGCTAGAGCAGAGCTAGGACAGAGCTAGAGATAGAGGAGAGCTAAGAATGAGCTGGAGAACGAGGAGAGCTAGAGTGTCGGAAGAGCTAGAGGAGGGCGAGGAAAGTGCTACGGTAGAGCTATGAGAGCAAGGAAAGCTAGGGGAGAGCTAGGGGGAAGCTAGGAGAGAGATGGGGGGAGCTAACGGGACAGCTAGGGGAGAGTTAGGGGAGGGATAGGGGAGAGCTAGAGGAGAGCCAGGGGAGAGCTAAGGGCTAGCTAGAGGAGATCTAGGAGAGAGCTAGAGGAGAGCTAGGGGAGAGCTACGGGGGAGCTAGAGGAGAGCTAGGAGAGAGCTAAAGGAGAGCCAGCGCGCGTTAGCTCGTGCTAGCTAGTGAGCGAGCGTTTGGTGAGAGTGCAGACAGCTCGGGAGGTGCTAATGAATGCCGGGCGCTGCTAAGCGTACTGTACCCAGACTCCGGGAGCAGGCTGGCAGCCCGCCGGCCCTCCTGCCCAAGCCAAATGTGAAAGATCAACCGGTTGGAGGGAGCAGAAGGGAGCGGACGCATGCACACACACACACACACAGACACACACACACACACACACACACACGTGCGCGCACACACACTGGCTCACCCTCACCACGTCATGAGGGCTTGCAGACAGGCCAAGCCATGAGACCTGAAGTGATTCAAGACATCCCACTGGGCCTTAAGTCCCACACACATATAAACACACACACTTAGGAGCGCACGCATGCACACACACACGCCGCAGACGTGCACGCATGCATAGTGGAGGATTCAGAATGACTGCAAAGGAACTTTGTCCTGCCCTACTATGATTTACCTCGCTACGCTATCAAGGAAATGCCCCTGAGGAGGACATGTTCAAGCTGTGTCCCGATTTGACAATCAGAAAACAAAGAAAGTGTCATAAAATGTGTGAGGATGGGATGTCACAAGGAATATGCATTTAATCAAAATCGGGGACTATTCATCTGTTTTGTCTTAGTTATAGCCGTGGCATATGGGTGATACGTATCTTTAAACATTTGCGCTTAATTTATTCACAGCAAGAGAGGTGAACACCTCAGTTTTATAGCTTATATAACAGAGCACCTGGAAAATACAAAGAAAGAAAAGGAAAACACTCCTAGACATTGCAACAAACTGTCACAACAGACAAAAACTAAATTCTAATATATTCAATTTGGTCTCACCGTTTCTAGGATAGTAGGATTAAATATAGTCTAAACCTCCCTTGCCTGATTTGCTTAAAAACACGTAGAATCATAACTTTTAATACAGACTCAATGTCAAACAGAGGAAAGTTTATCGTTTTCTAACACTGCTCATTATACAACACAGATGTATTTGTGAGAGTGGAGATTACAAGTGAATGTATATTTTTGTGGTCCCTTCTCGTGGTATCTTTGAGGCCAAAGGTTTCGCTCTAACCTTTCACTTGGGGTTGCCGGGAGGTCGCTCCAACCCCTCTTTGTAACAGGAGATGACGAACCCATCTCTTTTTAAAGGGAGGACATTTCTGAAAAAAATAGCTCATGTTGTTATTCTTCTTATTTTTTTGTTGTGCATTTTATGATTGTGCAAAAAACGACTTAATAATAGATACCGATCTCAAACCGGTCCCCCCATTACAACTGCCAAATCACATACGTTTAAATAGCCTTTATGCTTCCGCCACTTTGAAAAGTGTCGGGAACTGATACACGCGTATCATACCTAATCCTCTTCTGATACATGCGAATCTTTCAGGGCATGTCGCCCTCTAACAGGGATTCATCTTGAAGCTTTCGAGAGTTCAAGTTTTCAAGATTTTCACCCAGGGTCCCATCGTGCCCTCGGTCTCTTGATACTTTCTGATAAAATCAAAACATATACGTATCTTACAGGGTAGATTTGCTCCTAGCAGAGATCCACAAGTTCTCAACACTTGTACTTTTGAGTACACGAGGGAGCTGAGTACCTGAAGGAAAAACAGCTGCATCGGTCTCGTCCCCCACGGAGAGCTACTTTTAACCGCTTTTAAAGGACTGCATGTTACACCCGATGCCTCTATGAATTCACATCCAGCTGTAGGATGAATCACGCTATCGTTTCTTTACGTATGAATATTCACGAGTGCATATATGTTCTCCATCCTACAAAAGGTGGGTTGAGGACCACAGAAACGATGTCTCGCCATCTGTGGATTGTGTTTTTTTTATTATCTTTGTATTTAATTAAAGACTATGTAAGAGCACTCTAGCCCGACTGGTAAGAAATAGAACATTCATTACAGACGCGAGAAAGAACGCCGGTGTCTTCTTTGAATAACATATATAGTCTGTGTGGTGATTCTCAGGTACATAATATAATGCCTCCCTCCGCTGAAATGTGTATTCATAAGTAACTTGAACCTCATTAAAAGCTCTTTGCGACTTGTCTGGAGATGTATCTATTCATTAGCTTCAAAAAGGTGTCATGTGTATGAATTATGCTAACAGGATCTAATTAGCAGATGCAAATGAGGGAGAGTTGAAATTGCAGAAAACACACAAGAGAAGCTCCATGGGATAGTCGGAAGCGTGACGGCTCATCGAGCGGCCCCCAATCACCGTACCTGATGGTTCGCCCCCTGCTGCTGCTCTCTACAGAGGACCGGACCAAACCATAAGAGTCGACATAGCGTGGGCAGCTGTTCGTACCAATTTACCTTGAAGACCTCGCGGACCTCCGACCGAATCCTTCGCCTCGGCGACACGGCCGGAGCTCTGCGTTAACGTCACGAAGCAGAGCCGAGGAAATCCTTCCCACCCTGACACCTCTCTCCCACTCCCACTATACAAGCACGTGTACCATGTCCCACACCCGCGTAGCAGCACGCCCCCCCCCCCCCCCCCCCCCCAACCCCCTAACCCCCACCCTAACCCCTTGTGTGCCCAGTAAACAAGTCGCCTGAGTGGCTGATGGAACTCTGGGATCCGGTGTGAGCAGGACTCACCAACCGGTGCGGGACGCCCACGGGCCCCAGCCTCGATGACATCAGTGGCCCCGGGCCGAGCACACACTGGCAGGGCTCCGGGAGCAAGCCTTCTGGCCGTGGTTCGGGGGGAGGATGAGGGTCACACACACACACACACACACACACACACACACACACACACACACACACACACACACACACACACACAAAAACACATGTGTGCTTGCCAGCACATACGTGCACACACAGGCGAATTCTTTCTCCCTCTCTCTCTCTCTCACTCTCTTGCTCTCTCTCTCTCTCTCTCTCTCTCTCTCTCTCTCTCTCTCTCTCTCTCTCTCTCTCTCTCTCTCTCTCTCTCTCTCTCTCTCTCCCTCTCTCTCTCTCTCTCTCTCTCTCCTCTCTCCCTCTCTCTCTCTCTCTCCCTCTCTCTCTCTCTCTCTCTCTCTCTCTCTCTCTCTCTCTCTCCCCCTCTCCCTCTCTCTCTCTCTCTCTCTCTCTCTCTCTCTCTCTCTCTCTCTCCTCTCTCTCTCTCTCTCTCTCTCTCTCTCTCTCCTCTCTCCCTCTCTCCCTCTCTTTCTTTCCATCCCACTCTCTCTCTCTCTCTCCCCCACTCCGACTCCCTCTCTCTCTGACGCACACATTAAAAAAAAACGTTCCCATTCTCCCTCCCACCCTTCAGTGGAAATAACGGGTAACCCGCGTTTAAAGCAGCAAGAGCACAAAGCGGGCACCAGGGCGGGGGTACCTGGCACGGACCGGACATCGCGACCATGATAGCCTGCCTATACCCTTGCATTGACCCTCAAGCCAAGGCGCAGGCTGCCAGGGCTGGCAAGGGGCTACGGCTAAAGAGAAGGACGGTGGTGGCGATCCAGCTCTGGTGTGACATTCAGATTCAGTTACAGACTGAGGTTGAAACCAAAAACTGTTTTCGTCCACCCCCTCACCACCTAGCTAGCGCGTGTGACTCAAAGCTAACCACATAGGGGTTGATGCGTAGCAAGGAGGACACCTCGTTACTTTCAGATTAAATGTCATAGGGTAATAAAAAGGAGATTCTCGAAAAGGGAGACACATACACACACACACTCATGCACATGCATACACACACAAACACACACACACACACACACGCACACATGCGTACACCCCCCCACACAGGTGTAATCCTCTGTATCGCGTGGAGCTCAGATCAGTTCATCATGCTATGAAAGCTCTTGTACAGGCGCACGATTTCAACTGATTAATAATGAGGAATAATAATAGCGCTCTAAAGGTTCACACTAACAAGATCACGGTGTCTATCACACAATAAAAAGTGCAACGGATAAAATAATACAAAAGTGTCAGAATCCTCCAAATGAGCAATTAATTCATCCGAGCGTCTTAAAGATGGAACCGAAAGGAAATGAAATAAATAAGCAAAAACGGAAATCAGAGCCAGTTTTTCGTTTTTGTTCACTTGGACTGCAGCAGGCCGTTCCCCGCGTCCTCACACCTCCCACACCGATAGAACATGTTGCATTGTTACTGCCCCCCCCCTTCCAGCCCCCCCTCCTGCAAACACGCACACACACACACACACACACACACACACACACACACACACACACACACACACACACACACACACACACACACACACACACACACACACACACACACACACACTGTAACCACAAGCCCGGGGCTCCCCTGTTGTCTACCTCTCCACTCAGAGGTGTGATCACTTTTTTTTGGGTGCTGGTGTGGAGGGAGTTAGCGACGGAGGGGGGAAGGGGGAAGGGATGTGAGGGGGGGGGGGGGCCGTCAAGCACCTTCTGAATCACTTCTCTGCTGGAAGGTTGGCCCCCCCTCAACCCACACAGGGGATCCCCTCCACGTTCTCATGAGAACGCTCTACAGTTTAGATCTTTAAAAGGCGCTCTGCGAGAGAAGGCGCATCGCGTCCTCACACCTTTTGTTCCGTTGCTGCTCTGCTCCTTCCTGGCTAGCCGTAACTCTCGGCCTCAACACAGCGAAGTGTCATAAACAAAACTCACCCACAAGTAAGAGTTGAATAAGAGTGCAGAGGCTTTCTCAGTGTTCACTTGGATTGCGCTACAATTGACGGCAGCGAGGTAAATACAGGTGTGTGGTCGGGACTGCTCTGTTGTCTCCAAACCAGGAACGCTCTGGATTTATCCTGTCCCAAAACCAGGAAGAGAGGTGAGACAAACCAGTGTTCTGTTGTCCCCGTACCTGGAGGAGAGACATACGGGTGCCCTGTTGCCTCACAACCTGGAGGAGAGTGGAGACATACGCTTGTTCTGTTGTCTCACATCCTGGAGGAGAGACATACGGGTGTTCTGTTGTCTCACAAGCTTGAAGAGAGTGGTGACGTATGGGGGCGGGGGTGGCGTGCCCTGAGCACATTGCTTTCCACTTGGTGCACAGGCGTGCCCCAAGAAACACAGCAAGAGACCGCAGAATTAAAGACTGTGATGAGTGTACCCTGGATTAGTAAAGGTGGATTGAAAATAGAAAGACCCTTTTCAATGTGTATTGGAGAGGCAGAAACAGAAACATGCAGTCGCTCCTTGTCCAAACTCGCTGGCGGTCTCCTCCTGGCGTAGAGGCACACGCACAAGTAGAAGACCAGGCTTTTGCACATAGTTTGCCAAACAACAGATTTCTGAAAGGGACTTTGGATGATTAGCACCGCGGATGGCTCCAAGACAGACTCGGCTGTTCCTGTTCCGTCCATGTCCCAAGACCGGCACGTGAACCCTCCAAACCAACTCAGTCGCCCCCACCAGGCAGAACGCTGTGTCCATGTGTCTAGACCTCCACCACGTCTGACCTGTTAGCACAGAAGGACACGCAAACACTCGACAGACGACTATGGGGGGGTACAGAGCACAACAGACAGACAGACGCACACACACACACACACACACACACACAACACATACACACACACACACACACAGGCTCCAATCCCTTGCGTGGCATGTGGCTGGGACGTGGTGAGCTCCAAGTTCGTTTAATCGCTTTCCTTCTTTGATCGGAGACAACCGCCCCCCCCTAACCACCACCACCACGCACCCACACCCCCCCCAACAAACAAACACACACACACACACACACACACACACGCATACACACACACAAACACACACACACACACACACGTACACACACACACCAACCCACCCACATGCACACCTGTCAGCTGTGACACATCTACACACCTACAAACAAGAGGAGGACCCCCAGATCTCTATAGGATCTGTGTGTGTGTGTGTGTGTGTGTGTGTGTGTGTGTGTGTGTGTGTGTGTGTGTGTGTGTGTGTGTGTGTGTGTGTGTGTGTGTGTGTGTGTGTGTGTGTGTGTGTGTGTGTGTGTGTGTGTGCACGGTGTCTGACATCACCAACTGCCGAGCTATTTCCCTCTGGCAGAACTGAACTCCTCAGCTCACCTGTCCTCTCTCTCTTATCGCTAATGGACTGTGGCTGCTTGGGTTCTTCTTTAAAAACACAAAGGTCTCGCTTTTGCACACCAGCCTCTAACGGGTCCTTTTTGATCATTGATCATCCAGAATACACAAGGCAGAGATGTAGAGAAGGATAGAAATATTGATAGATAGAAAGATAGAGGGAGAGCTATATATGTATACATAGAGAGAGTGGCAGACTGATAGATAGATGGATAGACAGAGTGATATATATATATATGGATAGATAGATAGATAGATAGACAGACAGACAGACAGACAGACAGACAGACAGACAGACAGACAGACAGACAGACAGACAGACAGACAGACAGACAGACAGACAGACAGACAGACAGACAGACAGACAGACAGACAGACAGATAGATAGATGGATAGACAGATTGATAGATGGATATATAGATGGACACAGTGATAGATAGATAAATAGATGGATAGAGAGATAAATGATAGAGTGATGGATGGATAGACAGAGTGATAGATGGATACATGGATAGAAAGCCAGCCATGGACCTCTTCCATGCTATGTGGGAGTCCCTGCTGTCTCAGTGGCTGCCAGGCAGGCAGAATGCTCTCCTCTTTCGGAGAGCGCTTGGCTCCAGCGCCGTAGGAGCCCATCTGATGTGGTCCAGCACCCCGCCCTGCACCCCCTCCACCCCGCCACCTCCCCCTCCACCCAACCATCCATCCACCCATCTGACGAGCAGCTCCCCTTCCCGGGGCGCAGACGGCTGGAGGGGGAGGGGTGCGTGGGGGGGGGGGGGGGGGGGGGGGGGGGGGCGGCGGGGGGGGGGGGGGGGGGGCAGATTGTGGCCGACCATTTGCATGTAAATACGGAGAACCGGGCCGGGGTCCGGGATCAATATTGAAGGCGTCCCCTGCACACAGGTCCTTCTGTGTGTGCACATATGAGTGTGTGTGTGTGGGTGGGGACAGGCTGAGGGTGAGGGGGGTACATGTGTCTGTGTGTGTGTGTGTCTGCCCGTCCATATGTGTTGTTTACGTGCACATGGGTATGTGTGTTGAGGCTCATGTCTGTGTGTTCATGGCTTGATCCAGTACGTCTTAATTATACAGCTGCCAAATTGCAGCAAATATTTTAATACAATAGCATTCTGCGGTCGCCTAATTGCATCTAATGGTTGCTGGACGCATTCCTCTAGAGGGGGGAAGAAAAACAGAGAATCCTCCATTGCTATTGACCCCGTTTGGTCAAGCAGTGGAACAACACGATGCATCTCAAAGTGTACCCCAGCAAAACTACTCAACAATAATGCGATCCGCTTCTGATAATAACCCCGCCCATTCCCGACCGACTGAGTGCTCGGGCCGGCGGTCCCCGGAGTGGATTGAGGGGGCCTGGAAGACAACAACACCTTTCCTTTTCCCCTCCGTTCACCCATTAAACATGTGTGGAGGGAAAGGCAGCCTCCCGGCAGCCCATGGCCCCTGGTCGCCCAGAACCCGGGACCCTCTGCTGCATGTCCCCTCCAGAAGCCCCCCTACCAGGGGATGGAAGTGTTAAAACCCGACATTCTCACTTCTGACTCACTGATTTAACCACATCGGAGGCAGCGGCCGTATCCCACAGCAGCGGCTCCAGGATACTCGGGGCCGTGTCAAATCTGTGTGTGTGCCTTGTCCACCCCCCCCCCCCCCAAAGAAATAAAGAAGGGACACAGAAAGAGGACGGAAGAGTCCCCCGGAAAGTGCAGCTTCGGAGTCGGGCCGAGCGACGTGATAAAAGCTTCCGTGTTTTCGGTGGTCGCGGCGTAACGGGGAAACGCCCGACGCCAAGGCGGACGGTGCGCTGACTCAAAGTGCGAGGCCCCCTCCTGACCCGACCCGACCCAATCCCGCCCCCCCCCCGTCCCCATCCTCCACCACCCTCACCCCCAGGCCGGGAGAGTGGTGTTACAGTCAGCCGCGGAGGGAAGCGGGGTCGATACGACTCTGCCACCCTCGCTCCCTTCCGCCTCAGGTTCCAGAGAGGGGGGGGGGGGGGGGGGGGGAGAGAGAGACGCGCATTCAGTCCACGCCGTCAAACTTTTAGCACCTGCCATTTTGTTTTCCTCCGGGCCCCCTCGCGACGATCCCTCCAGTGTTTTGGAGAGCAATACGAGGGAGGTGGTCGGGAGGCAGAAGTGGGTCAGTGATGGGGGGAGGGGGGGCAAAGGTGAGATGGAGGCCAAATCACTAGCGGCCATGTTGGTGTCAAAGGGTTGCCATGTTGTGGCCCTGAGAGTCGATGAAAAAATGATGCAACGTGATTTTGCGGTTGCTTCGTTTTGCTTTTAAATTTTCTTATTAAATGATAGGAAAAATAACTTCAGTGTTCTTTGTTTTTAATTGCATATCCATAAATGGGTCTGCTGTTTTTTGCTTTTCAGTTTTATTTATTTTTGCAAGACATTAAGATGCAAGATACAGGACAACATTTAGTTGTCAAGAACATGTACGTACCAAATGGCTAATTTAATAAATTGTATGACACACACATGATTCTTTAAATATCTGTGTTGAAACGTAATGGTTGAATGCACTTTTGATAATAAGTCGCTTTTGATAAAAGTGTCAGCTTAATAAATATAATGTTATATTTGAAGTTATAGCTGCTATATGTAGTGCCCTTACCACGAGCGCACTTCATGGGACAAAAAATCATTATAGAATACCAAAAAGATATTTTCAGGGCAATGAGTTGAGAGATAAATTTGTAAGACTTTTATATGAGATAATACATTATAACACAGAACAGACATTAAGGGGGGCTATTGAGAAAAAATGTATCTATGGTGATACATGTTGTGCATATCGTAGTGAGTGCTTAGATTGCGTAGTGAGCACTTAGATTTGGGTCCAAGAGGTTTTTGACTGTGGGCCCCCCAAAGCACTCGTCTGCAAGAGGGTGAAAAGATTCAGAAAGGCTGCTCAGGGCTATCGAACTCGCGGCCATGTCCATATTGGTAATGTTCTGGTTGTCTCCCTATGGGGCAAGGTGAGACTTTCTATAATGCAGTAATCCAGAAATCATGTTAGCATGCCTTTGGGGATCAAACACACTGTCTATGCCTTCAATCCTATATCTCTGAGAACCCAGCCAGGACATCTGATGTTCCCTAGATTGATCCTAACACAGTGGATTATCATTGCCCCCTGGAAGCCTCCCGTCTATCAGGCTAGCGGTGAGCTTACATGGAGACCAGGATGCAATTCTAAAATAATCCGTTCCCCCATTCAGTGGATGCGCAGACACACACACACACACACACACACACACACACACACACACACACACACACACACGCACGCACGCACACACACACACACACACACACACACACACACACACACACACACACACACACACACACACACACACACACACACACACACACACACACACACACACACACACACACACACACACACACACAAGCCCGTGCATGCTCAGTGTAGCGCCGGCATCATGTTGACAAGGGGGCTTATCTACAGATACAATGACGCCGGCCCTCTCCTATACATTCCGCC
>NC_044069.1:11183062-11188062 GCF_902167405.1 Gadus morhua
TTTTGGTTACTCCAAAGGTTAAACGATGCAGTTGGAGAACATCCTTCCTAGCTCGAGCATCAACTTACCCAAGACGTTTTATAACCTCTCGTCGTCCGACAGCGCAAATAACAGCCCCGGCTCCTCACAGATCGAGTATCAAGAAGTGGAGCGAACCGAGACGGAATCCACGAACGCCCCGAAGAAGTACCTGAGCGGAGCGGGGATGATGGGAGAGGGGGAAGGGGACACTTTCTCTGGGACTAAGACCGCCCCCGATGGGAGGAAAGGCTCTCCGGTTCTCGGTGGTGTTGGTGTTGGTGTTGCAGAGGACGACCTGACAAGTGGCCGGCGATACAACATAGACGATCTGGGCTCCGACAGATACTTTATCTCGTCCTCTCAGGCGGGTTCCGACATGGCCAACCCGTGCTCCTTGTTCCCCTACGCGGGACAGACCGGCTCGGTGTACAGCGCCTCCAACGGCTCCAGGTATTCGGCGTCTCTGCACTACGGATCCGTGCTGCCCCCCGCGGGCTTCTCGTCCTCTGTGTGCTCCAGTCGCAGCCAGTTTGCCGGCGGAGGATACCAGTTCGGCCAGGGTCCGGGCTGTCTGTACCCTTCTTACCCAGCGACGGGATCCAGCATCGGCTCCATGTCGCTGCCCGGGTCCGCGGCCGGAGCCAGGGCGCAGGTTTATCTGTGCAACCGGCCCCTCTGGCTCAAGTTTCACCGGCACCAGACGGAGATGATCATCACCAAACAGGGGCGGTGAGTTGGCATTCCTCCTCCAACCGAGTTCATTTGAAATGATTGAAGGACTTTTAAATAACTGTTTGCCTTATGAGGTTTATGAGCAGTAGGCCTAGTTGAGTATGACAAGCGTGCGAGTATAGGAAGTTTTACGCAGCATTGTCTAGGCCTGTAAATATTGTGTTTCAAAATATTTAAACATGAAAAACGTGGCCAGCTTTGAAATTTGTATTAAATGTTGCATGCAAGTGGTTTTAAGCTGCGTTATTTTTGTAGTATCGCCAGAACTGTTGTGATGGAAGTTACTCTCTTGTGTTTCCAGGCGAATGTTCCCATTCCTCAGTTTCAACATCACCGGGCTCAACCTGACAGCTCATTACAACGTGTTTGTAGAAGTCATCCTGGCAGACCCCAATCACTGGCGCTTTCAGGGAGGCAAATGGGTCACCTGTGGGAAAGCGGACAATAATATGCAGGGTGAGTTCAGAAAGTGATCTGAACATTGTGTTCACAAACAGTGTTTAATCATGCTCGTTGTCGTCAGTTAAAAATAATATTAAGCCGAAGGAGTATATATTTTTATGTACATTTATTGTATTTTTTTTATTTGATGGGTGATCTGATTTGTGCTTGAAAGTACATGCATCACAAAAGCATTTGACGCATTTGAAATTGGAATATGTGTGTGTGTTTATATTCGTACACACAATAATGAAAATGCTCATAAATCCTATCGTAAGCCAATATGATTTAATAATTAAAAAGTACATTAACTTGAGGCCTATTAATAAAAATCTATAGGCCTATATTTTGGTTTTTTTACGGGAACTGTCATAGGAATATTTTGCACTTAACACTTCTGTATACACTTTTATTGCACTCCTATGTAGGGGCCATCTTTGGTCATCTTCATTCTTTTTATTTGTTTCAATCCCTGATTTCTTTTTTTTCAGGGAACAAGATGTACGTCCACCCCGAATCCCCCAATACCGGGGCGCACTGGATGAGACAAGAAATCTCATTTGGCAAACTGAAGCTGACCAACAACAAGGGTGCCAACAATAATAACACACAGGTATTTCATTTCGTTTGGATGATAAAATGCTCTTTAAAAAGGAATGGGCCTTTTAATATTTGTATTCATATTTTAGAATGCATTATAACGTTTTTTTGTGATTTCAGATAATATAGCATTTTTAAAAGTTGGTGGACCTGCTTTATTATTTTTTATTTATTAAGTGAAATGTAAAAATCAAAAAGGTCTATAGCCATAATCATTATATGAAAGAAAAGGAAAAAAAGGTTCCGTTATTTCAATTAATTAAAATCGATCTCTTCTCTCCCCAGATGATCGTGCTACAGTCCCTCCACAAGTACCAGCCCCGGCTGCACATCGTGGAGGTTACCGAGGAGGGCGTGGAGGACATGAGCAACGAGGCCAAGACACAGACCTTCACCTTTCCGGAGAACCAGTTCATCGCCGTGACCGCCTACCAAAACACTGACGTAAGACTGAACCTGAGTTGCAATGCACAGCCATGGGGCTCATTTGAACCACAAGTGTCCACCTGGAGTGACTCTAAACCGACCCAGCATATCCCTGCTCTATTGTAATCATGGCTTTCATGTTTACGTTTATATTTATGTATATATTTGTCTTACTTTGCAGATCACACAACTGAAGATAGACCACAACCCCTTCGCGAAAGGTTTCCGGGACAATTATGACTCGTGAGTTTCATATTATTACTGCCTGCTTGCACACAAAGGGTGTTTTTTTTTTTTTTTTGCAGTGCACAATATCATCTTTTTGCTTCCCTTTTCGCACCGATTTATCTTGTCCTCCCTTTTTCTTCGCTTTTCAAGCAGGATGTACACGGCCCCGGAGAGCGACAGGTTGACCCCGTCCCCCACCGACTCGCCGCGCTCCCACCAGATCGTCCCGGGCGCCCGCTACGCCATGCAGCCCTTCTTCCAGGACCAGTTCGTCAACCAGCTGCCGCAGAACCGCTTCTACGCCAGCGAGCGCGCCGTGCCACAGACCAACAGCATCCTGTCCCCGCAGGGTGAGGACGCGGGCGCCGGCGCCTCCGCGCAGCGCTGGTTCGTCACGCCCGTGCAACAGGCGGGCTCCAACAAACTGGACTTGTCCTATGAGAACGACTACTCCGCCGGCAGCCTGCTGTCGTACGGCATCAAGCCGCTGCCCCTGCAGACGTCCCACGCCCTCAGCTACTACCCCGACTCGGCCTTCGCCTCCATGGCGGCGGGCTGGGGCAGCCGCAGCACTTACCAGCGCAAGGTGACCACGGGCCTGCCCTGGTCCCCGCGGCCCAGCCCCCCCGCCTTCCCCGAGGAGCAGCTGGGTGCCCCCACGAAGGACAAGCTGCCGGAGGAGAGCGCGCCGCCGTCGTCGGCCTCGAACTGGCTGGAGACGTCGCACTCGCTGAAGTCGGTGGACTCGACGGACTCTGGGGTGTACTCCATGGTCTGCAAGAGGCGCCGGATGTCCCCCGGGGGCTCCAGCACGGAGAACTCCCCGAGCATTAAGTGCGAGGACTTGACCACGGACGAGTACAACAAGGACAACCCGAAAGGCATGGGCTACTATGCGTTCTACACGAGCCCCTAAATAAGACTGTTGTGTACCGAACCAGAATTATAGGCTAAAGCATTTCTTTTTTTTAAATTCTTTTTTTTAATTTTTGTATCCCTGATACCGTTACTTCCCTTGTTTTCCCTCAAAGCAAAAAGCACATGGTTATTTTCCCAGGCCAGATCCCCCATACCTGAGCCCAATTTAGTTTTATTCTGTTTTGAAGCATGCGACTCCCCCTCCCTTTCTCCCGCGCACGCACACACACCTCTTTTATTTAATTTTTTACAACTGTAATTTTTGTTATTTCTTAATTTAAATTAAGGCTATTTAAAGGTCCTTTTTGATGTACAGTATTTGTGCACTTTAGAATGTGATGTATCTTGTACAAAGTGTCTTCATGGAGGTGGTATAAAATGGGTAATAAACAGCTTTTCATAAAGCATTATCCAAATGTGTTTGGATGTACGCTGTTGTTGTAGTTTTTTATTGATTTAATATTTGTACCAAGGATATAAACAACTTCTACATACTCTGCCCATTTGAAATGAGGCCTTTTTTCGGCCCTCAGGTGTATGACATGGCATCATGTTTATAAAATCAGGGCTCTTGAGGCTTTTCTACGTCTGCACAATAATACAAAAAGGAAAGACATTTTCCTAATAATTTTAACCTTACGTGTTATGATGAATCACTCAGAAAGCCAACGTGCCTTCTAAAATACAAGTCTAGAAACTAAAGGCGACCACATCCAACCACAACAAACCAAGGGAAAAGTCAGATCCATTCAACAACCACTTTCAGCCGATAGGTCGACGGCTCAACACGTTGTACGCTAAACGGCGCCGTGCGTACGACAGGCGTCGGCCAAAGGCGTTGACCTTTTAAGCCTCGTAGCCTCAGACAACTGGTTTCATCATTCAGAGTGAAACGCAGCAAACGGTCCCTGTGTAAATGGACTAAATAGGCTCGCTCCAGAATCCTAATTAATTCTGTTGTCGTCGTTGACAAAGTGGGAGAGTCAGACTAGAACTCCAATCAACACCTCCTAACAAGGTAGAGCGCCTGCTTGGCCGGGGCCTCTGCAGGGGAGCTGTACCAAATGCTACACAGGGACTTTAGCAGATAACACAGAAGAAAGGAGAAAAGCACACCGTTTGCTCTTGTTGAAGTGAAGGCTCATCATGGTACTTTGACTTGTGCTCTTTGGTGGGGGGTTCATGTTTACCACAACAGCCGTGATTGTGTCCGAGTGGTCTACCACAGCTGAAAGTTCACAGCGACCTTTATATACATACAGGTTTTTCTCATTGAGCTCCTCTTTTTCAAGAGGGACTTGATTGGTAGCATCCCACATTTACACCCCCCTGTAAAACAGCCAAACACAATAAATACAGGCTAATACGCATGCTTAGTATTGACAGATACAATGGATTGAAGCTTGAAGCCATTTAAATCAGTACACTAGTCAGTAGAGCTCAAAGAAACCTCCCATCAAAATACTGTTGATACTGAAAATTTCAAATTTGAAATGTGTTACTCTGACGCGTTCTTAAAAGGGCAATGTGAGCTGTGTGAGGTTTTGCACTTTAAAAGGAAACCTATTATTCAATAAACATGTGACACGTACAAAACTTCTATACATGCATTTCCTTAAAATGTTTGTTGCGAT